>NW_028251233.1:0-50205 GCF_964263255.1 Lissotriton vulgaris
TTTGTATATACTACTTCAGTGACTGAGCCAATAAGAGACTTACTTAGAAGCTGCCAGCACCAGAGGAACTTTTTAAACTAAAAGGCATTTGATAAAGGATGAACTCCGAAACGCGTCATGCCAGTATAAATAAATGTTTTTTTTCATTCCCCGCTGTGTCGCCTCTTCTACTTCGAAAGAAGAAGATCGCCCTGGTATATATTGGGTGTTCGCATTGACACGCGAGGATGGCCCTCCCATAAGCGTCCTAAGAAGGGAGTCAATGGTTCTTTACCGGACCGCCTCGCACAACGGAGGCAAAAGAGAAAACGCTGCCAAATGGCAGTCCATACCTTCATGGAGAGATGTCGTTACTTTACCGATGTCTCCGACTCTGCTGCCGATGGAACTGTGAGGCTGGGAGTGAGGGATGCAAATTCCATTTAGCCCCGTATAAGTGCCACAGCCTTAACCTGGCCACGTTGCAAGTTGGCTTTCCAATTGGGAACATGAAGTAAATACCGACTGAACGGAACCACCAACCAGCAAGTTGGTTACACTGCATGCTGGGTAATGCCGTCCGAATAGTGGAGGCCCCGGTGATTCCGTGCAATGTTTTCCAGGTGCACTCAACACTACTTCAGTGACTGAGTCAATAAGAGACTTACTTAGAAGCTGCCAGCACCAGAGGAACTTTATAAACTAAAAGGCATTTGATAAAGGATGAACTCCGAAATGCATCATGCCAGTCTAAATAAATGGTTTTTTACATTCCCCGCTGTGTCACCTCTTCTACTTCGAAAGAAGAAGATCGCCCTGGTATATATTGCGTGTTCCCATTGACACGCAAGGATGGCCCTCCCATAAGGGTCCTAAGAAGGGAATCAATGGTTCTTTCCTGGACCACCTCGCACAATGGAGGCAACAGAGAAAAGGCTGCCAAATGGCAGTCCATACCTTCATGGAGAGACGTCGTTACTTTACCGATGTCTCCGACTCTGCTGCCGATGGAACTGTGAGGCTGGGAGTGAGGGATGCGAATTCCATTTAGCCCCAAATAAGTGCCACAGCCTTAACCTGGCCATGTTGCAAGTTGGCTTTTCAATTGGGAACATGAAGTAAATACCGACTGAACGGAACCACCAACCAGCAAGTTGGATACACTGCGTGCTGGGTAATGCAGTCCGAATAGTGGAGGCCCCGGTGATTCCGTGCAACGTTTTCCAGGTGCACTCAACACTACTTCAGTGACTGAGCCAATAAGAGACTTACTTAGAAACTGCCAGCACCAGAGGAACTTTTTAAACTAAAAGGCATTTGATAACTGATGAACTTCGAAACGTGTCATGCCAGTTTAAATAAATGTTTTTTTTACATTCCCCACTGTGTAGCCTCTTCTACTTTGAAAGAAGAAGATCGCCCTGGTATATATTGCGTGTACCCATTGACACGCGAGGATGGCCTTCCCGTAAGCGTCCTAAGAAGGGAGTCACTGGTACGTTCCCTGACCGCCTCGCACAACGGAGACAACAGAGAAAACACTGCCAAATGGCAGTCCATACCTTCATGGAGAGACGTCGTTACTTTACCAATGTATCCGACTCTGCTGCCGATGGAACTGTGAGGCTGGGAGTGAGGGATGTGAATTCCATTTAGCCCCCTATGAGTGCCATAGCCTTAACCTTGCCACGTTGCAAGTTGGCTTTCCAATTGGGAACATGAAGTAAATACCGACTGAACGGAACCAGCAACCAGCAAGTTGGATACACTGCGTGCTGGGTAATGCAGTCCGAATAGTGGAGGCCCCGGTGATTCCGTGCAAAGTTTTCCAGGTGCATTCAACACTACTTCAGTGACTGAGCCAATAAGAGACTTACTTAGAAGCTGCCAGCACCAGAGGAACTTTTTAAACTAAAAGGCATTTGATAAAGGATGAACTCCGAAACGCGTCATGCCAGTATAAATAAATGTTTTTTTACATTCCCCGCTGTGTCGCCTCTTCTGCTTCGAAAGAAGAAGATCGCCCTGGTATATATTGGTGTTCGCATTGACACGCGAGGGTGGCCCTCCCGTAAGCGTCCTAAGAAGGGAGTCAATGGTTCTTTCCCGGACCGCCTCACACAATGGAGGCAACAGAGAAAATGCTGCCAAATGGCAGTCCATACCTTCAAGGAGAGACGTCGTTACTTTACCGATGTCTCCGACTCTGCTGCCGATGGAACTGTGAGGCTGGGAGTGAGGGATGCGAATTCCATTTAGCCCCATATAAGTGCCACAGCCTTAACCTGGCTATGTTGCAAGTTGGCTTTCCAATTGGGAACATGAAGTAAATACCGACTGAACGGAACCAGCAACCAGCAAGTTGGATACACTGCATGCTGGGTAATGCAGTCCGAATAGTGGAGGCCCCGGTGATTCCGTGCAACTTTTTCCAGGTGCACTCAACACTACTTCAGTGACTGAGCCAATAAGCGACTTACTTGGAAACTGCCAGCACCAGAGGAACTTTTTAAACTAAAAGGCATTTGATAACGGATGAACTTCGAAACGTGTCATGCCAGTTTAAATAAATGTTTTTTTTTTACATTCCCAGCTGTGTAGCCTCTTCTACTTCAAAAGAAGAAGAGCGCCCTGGTATATATCGCCTGTTCCCATTGACACGTGAGGATGGCCCTCCCGTAAGCGTCCTAAGAAGGGAGTCAATGGTAGTTTCCCAGACTGCCTCGCACAACGGAGGCAACAGAGAAAATGCTGCCAATTGGCAGTCTGTACCTTCATGGAGAGACGTTGTTACTTTACCGATGTCTCCGACTCTGCTGCCGATGGAACTGTGAGGCTGGGAGTGAGGGATGCGAATTCCTTTTAGCCCCAAATAAGTGCCACAGCCTTAACCTGGCCATGTTGCAAGTTGGCTTTTCAATTGGGAACATGAAGTAAATACCGACTGAACGGAACCACCAACCAGCAAGTTGGATACACTGCATGCTGGGTAATGCAGTCCGAATAGTGGAGGCCCCGGTGATTCCGTGCAACGTTTTCCAGGTGCACTCAACACTACTTCAGTGACTGATCCAATAAGAGACTTACTTAGAAACTGCCAGCACCAGAGGAACTTTTTAAACTAAAAGGCATTTGATAACTGATGAACTTCGAAACGTGTCATGCCAGTTTAAATAAATGTTTTTTTTACATTCCCCACTGTGTAGCCTCTTCTACTTTGAAAGAAGAAGATCGCCCTGGTATATATTGCGTGTACCCATTGACACGCGAGGATGGCCTTCCCGTAAGCGTCCTAAGAAGGGAGTCACTGGTACGTTCCCTGACCTCCTCGCACAACGGAGACAACAGAGAAAACACTGCCAAATGGCAGTCCATACCTTCATGGAGAGACGTCGTTACTTTACCAATGTATCCGACTCTGCTGCCGATGGAACTGTGAGACTGGGAGTGAGGGATGTGAATTCCATTTAGCCCCCTATGAGTGCCATAGCCTTAACCTTGCCACGTTGCAAGTTGGCTTTCCAATTGGGAACATGAAGTAAATACCGACTGAACGGAACCAGCAACCAGCAAGTTGGATACACTGCATGCTGGGTAATGCAGTCCGAATAGTGGAGGCCCCGGTGATTCCGTGCAAAGTTTTCCAGGTGCATTCAACACTACTTCAGTGACTGAGCCAATAAGAGACTTACTTAGAAGCTGCCAGCACCAGAGGAACTTTTTTAACTAAAAGGCATTTGATAAAGGATGAACTCCGAATCGCGTCATGCCAGTATAAATAAATGTTTTTTTACATTCCCCGCTGTGTCGCCTCTTCTACTTCGAAAGAAGAAGATCGCCCTGGTATATATTGGTGTTCGCATTGACACGCGAGGGTGGCCCTCCCGTAAGCGTCCTAAGAAGGGAGTCAATGGTTCTTTCCCGGACCGCCTCACACAATGGAGGCAACAGAGAAAATGCTGCCAAATGGCAGTCCATACCTTCAAGGAACGACGTCGTTACTTTACCGATGTCTCCGACTCTGCTGCCGATGGAACTGTGAGGCTGGGAGTGAGGGATGCGAATTCCATTTAGCCCCATATAAGTGCCACAGCCTTAACCTGGCTATGTTGCAAGTTGGCTTTCCAATTGGGAACATGAAGTAAATACCGACTGAACGGAACCAGCAACCAGCAAGTTGGATACACTGCATGCTGGGTAATGCAGTCCAAATAGTGGAGGGCCCGGTGATTCCGTGCTACTTTTTCCAGGTGCACTCAACACTACTTCAGTGACTGAGCCAATAAGCGACTTACTTAGAAACTGCCAGCACCAGAGGAACTTTTTAAACTAAAAGGCATTTGATAACGGATGAACTTCGAAACGTGTCATGCCAGTTTAAATAAATGTTTTTATTTTACATTCCCAGCTGTGTAGCCTCTTCTACTTCAAAAGAAGAAGAGCGCCCTGGTATATATCGCGTGTTCCCATTGACACGTGAGGATGGCCCTCCCGTAAGCGTCCTAAGAAGGGAGTCAATGGTTGTTTCCCAGACTGCCTCGCACAACGGAGGCAACAGAGAAAATGCTGCCAATTGGCAGTCTGTACCTTCATGGAGAGTCGTTGTTACTTTACCGATGTCTCCGACTCTGCTGCCGATGGAACTGTGAGGCTGGGAGTGAGGGATGCAAATTCCATTTAGCCCCGTATAAGTGCCACAGCCTTAACCTGGCCACGTTGCAAATTGGCTTTCCAATTGGGAACATGAAGTAAATACCGACTGATAGGAACCAGCAACCAGCAAGTTGTATACACTGCATGCTGGGTAATGCAGTCCGAATAGTGGAGGCCCCGGTGATTCCGTGCAAAGTTTTCCAGGTGCATTCAACACTACTTCAGTGACTGAGCCAATAAGAGACTTACTTAGAAGCTGCCAGAATCAGAGGAACTTTTTAAACGAAAAGGCATTTGATAAAGGATGAACTCCGAAACGCATCATGCCAGTTTAAATAAATGTTTTTTTACAATCCCCGCTGTGTCGCCTCTTCTACTCCGAAAGAAGAATATTGCCCTGGTATATATTGCGTGTTCCCATTGACACGCGAGGATGGCCCTCCCGTAAGCATCCTAAGAAGGGAGTCAATGGTTCTTTCCAGAACCGCCTCGCACGACGGAGGGAACAGAGAAAACGCTGCCAAATGGCAGTCCATACCTTCATGGAGAGACGTCGTTACTTTACCGATGTCTCTGACTCTGCTGCCGATGGAACTGTGAGGCTGGGAGTGAGGGATGCGAATTCCATTTAGCCCCGTATAAGTGCCACAGCCTTAACCTGGTCACGTTGCAAGTTGACTTTCCAATTGGGAACATGAAGTAAATACCGACTGAACGGAACCACCAACCAGCAAGTTGGATACACTGCATGCTGAGTAATGCAGTCCAAATAGTGGAGGCCCCGGTGATTCCGTGCAACATTTTCCAGGTGCACTCAACAATACTTCAGTGACTGAGCCAATAGGAGACTTACTTAGAAGCTGCCAGCACCAGAGGAACCTTTTAAACTAAAAGGCATTTGATAACGGATGATCTCCGAAACGCGTCATGCCAGTTTAAATAAATGTTTTTTTTACATTCCCCGTTGTGTCGCCTCTTCTACTTCGAAAGAAGAAGATCGCCCTGGTATATATATATATATATATATAAATATAAATATATATATATATATATATATATATATATATATATATATATATATATATATATATATATATATATATATATATATATATATATATATATATATATATATATATATATATATATACGCCAGTAGGTAGTTATAGTTAGGTCCTAGTTACCATAGGAAGTCCGCAACATTCTTTTGGGAATAACTTTGGCGAATGTTGAGGAATGAATGTGAATTTTTCCACAATTTAGGCCAGCTCCACTCCTCTCCTTCCCTGGAAGTTTCAGTGGGATTCGTCATGTGGGGGCCGAGAAAAAAGGGGGGTCCCAAAACGTGTTTTCCCCATGTTATTTTCCACAGGATGTTTAGACACGGCTACAGCCCGAACCGCTGAACGTAATTACAGCAAACTTGGCAAAATTGTAGGGACTGGTACGCAGAAGTGCCTTTTCGATATTTTGTGAAAATTGCTCCATTGGTTTTTATGAAAGGTAAGTTCAAATACACATATATATCTATATGCGCGCTTCGAGCGCTTACCGGTACGTGTACCGGGGAGCGCACCCGGCGCGTCACGGAAGTGCGCGAGCTGAAAGCTGATTGGCTCTTGGGTGTCTTTCAACATTCCAAACAGTCCGGAGAGTCCGCCATCTGGTGTCTCGGTAGAATCGAGACACAAGAGGTGAAAAAAATAGGGAAATGATTAAAAGGGTAGACACCCCCTAGGTTTTCTGAGGGGGGCCTAGAAGGACCACGAAGGGCAAAAAAATCTTTTTTTTTTTTGAAATTTACGCGTACCACGGGGAAAAACAGAGAAAAAAATTTAGTTTAAATAATGAATTTAGAGTGTTTAGAGGTAGGGTAGCTCTGAAAAGAGCTGTTGTGTTATCTGGGTGAATTAAGTACCTACAAGTAGTATTTTTTTTTAAATAACATTTTTTAACAATTTTTAATTACTAACTATAAATGTATTGTTCTGAATTTTCGTAATTTGAAAGAACTTCTAACAATAATTCCTTCAGAAATTTCGTCATTGGTAGTCTCCAAATAAGAATCCTGGAGCTCAATGAACTACAAATATTCAATTAATTCTGAATCCAAATATTCATAGTAAAAATCCCCAATGCCATCTCCTTCTTCAATAAGGCCTTCATTATCTGTATTCACATTAACTGGATCATTCAAATTGTCTAAAATCGTTGCAGAAAGTTCAAAAACAATGTCAACTGATTCCTCATTAAGATCCATCATTGCTGTTAGGGTACTATAAAAAGAGAGAGAGAGAAAGACAGTGAGAGTAAGAAATTTTTATATTAAAAAACATTATTCTTATTAACTTAACATGTACAACATAGTACCCCTTACAAATTAACAACTAACCTTTTAGAATGCTGTTGAAAATTCTCACACCAGAAACTGAAAACCAAAAACTCCTCACAAATCTACCTCAGACACTGCAATCCCAAAATGGCTGTCATTCCCTCTCATTCTTCACACTTATACCCGTCCCTAACCAATCAAATTTCTTCACACACAAATACTAAACCAAACTAACATTTTAATTGGTTATACAGATCAACACTTTCTAACTCACATAATCTTCAACCTACCCAAAAGGGGCAGGGTAGAGACCCCCTGACCCCCTTGGTACTTGATTTTCGGAAATGCGTTTAGAGTCAAAATACGGTTTATAAAAATAAAAAATACTACTTTTATGAGTATGCTACTGAATGACTTGCATTATTATTTACTTTAAATACATAATTATATATTTTTTCGCACACAGGAATAGCGCTCTTGCTACGTGTATGGGTGCGTTTACGGGTGCACGCTCCGGGGTAAAAAGATTTAAAAAAACACAGAAAAAATACATTGAATAATTAATGTTAGAAAAATAAACATTTTTTAAATAATTTTATTAAAATAATAATAATTAATAGCTATAAAAAATAGCTATTAAAAAAACTTAATAATTCACTTTAAAAACCATAGGCTACAAACTCGATATAGTTAGGAATTAGCTTTTAAAAAACCTTTGAAATTCACTGAAAAAACCATAGGTTTAACACTCGTTATAGTTAGGAATTAGCATTTAAAAAACCTTTGAAATACACTGAAAAAACCATAGGTTTCACACCAGTTATAGTTAGCTGAACATTTTACTCATACAAAACCATTGAAATTCCCACGTTATAGTTAGTTGGACTCACTATAACTCGCCCGCCCGCTATCCACTGCTGATGATGTCACATATTACATCATTCATGACATGGTCCGTGACGTGAGATGTCATCAGTGATGTCATGAGTAATGTCACTGACCATGTCATGAGTGATGTAATATGTGATGTCATCAGCAGTGCATTGCGGGCATGCGAGTTATAGTTAGTTGAACTATTTATAACAGGGGAATTTCATAGGTTTTGTATGAGTAAAATGACCAGCTAACTATAACTGGTGTGAAACCTATGGTTTTTTCAGTGAATATATATATATATATATATATATATATTACCTACTGGCGGTCGCCAGTAGGTAGTTATAGTTAGGATCTACTTTCCATAGGAAAGCCGCAACATTCTATTTGGAATAACTTTGGCGCCCGTGGACGAATCTTCGCGAATTTCTCAAAGTAGGTGGCCCGCTCCGCTTCGCTCCTTCCCTGAAAATGTGGGGGGATTCGTCAAGCGGGGGCCGAGATAAAAGGGGGGTCCCAAAACGTGTTTTCTCCATGTTATTTTCCATAGGGCGGTCAAAATCACTTTTAGCCCGAGCGGCTGAATGGATTTCCACCAAACTTGGCAAAATTGTAGGGACTGGTACCCAGATGTGCCTTTGCTATGTCTCAAGATATATTCTCCAGTGGTTTTTACGAAAATTAACTTTGAAAAAATATATATTGGGCTACATTGGGCTATATATATGTTAGAGCCCAAATGTAGCTCAATGTAGCCCAAAGTAGCCCAAAGTTGGCCACCAGAGACAAAAAAAAAACAAATGTCGCCGAAATATCAGCCAGATGTAGCCCAACTATAGCCCAATGACAGAATGTCCCAGAGTGTTCTAAAGAACAACTAAAGCGCTAACAGTCTTACTTATGACAAAAGTATGGCACACCTGAAGTCATCTTGATTGGAATAAAGTGTTAACACTTAAAACATTTAATTTGCAAAGGAACAAAATGAGGGGGTTCATTTTGCCATAGAAATTATGATTAGGGCTGAAGAAAGAAAAATTAGGGCACATTTTAAGTGACTTCTCAAATCCTCTTATATTTCATTAAAAAAATTCTGATATGCAGTCTCCCAAGATGGCCACCAGAGACAAAAGAGCCCAAATGTAGCCCAAATATCAGCCTGATGTAGCGCAACTATAGCCCAATTACAGAATGTCCCAGAGTGTTCTAAAGAACAACTAGAACGCTAACAGTCTTACTTATGACAAAAGTATGGCACACCTGAAGTCATCTTGATTGGAATAAAGTGGTAACACTTAATATATTTAATTTGAAAAGGAACAAAATGAGGGGTTTCATTTTGCCATAGGAATTTTATATATATATATATATATATATATTCACAGAAAAAACCATAGGTTATAGACCATATATAGTTAGGAATTTGCATTTACAAAACCTTGAAAATTCACTGAAAAAACCATAGGTTATAGACCATATATAGTTAGGGATTAGCATTTACAAAACCTTATTTTATTTGCACAAAACCATTGAAATTCCATATATAGTTAGTTGCACTAACTATATATCGCGGACCCGCAATCCACTGCTAATGATGTCACATATTACATCATTCATGACATGGTCAGTGACATCACTGATGACATCACTGATGACATCTCAAATGACATCACTGATGACATCACTGATGACATCTCAAATGACATCACTGATGACATCACTGACATCTCATTTGACATTACTGATTACATAACTGATGATATCATTTATGTGATAATACATCTTCAGACTCTAATATAACCTTAGATACACTCAGTGTAAACAGGCACTCACAGACTGTCACACATCCATGGAGTTACTCACACACCTAGTCAGTCATGCAAAGAATTAATCACATCTCCATTTCCTCAACTATACAGTTATACACACCTTACTTATTCAAACATATACTAACACATATTTACTCTCTTATACAATCCGTGATACAAGTTCACAATGATTCATACAGCCACTCTCACATTCACTGGCTCTTATGTTCAGTTATTTATATATGTCAACTCTCACATGGACTGTGTTTTACATATGTACTTACTTTTACATGTAGCACTGAGATATCCATTCACTCACCAATACACTCATGCACACAGTCAACTGTCCATACAGCTGTTTCTACATGCACTTTTGAACCCATACACCTAGGGAATCAACTGCTCACACATCTATGCACAGAGTTATACACCTCCCAGCCACCCACACACATACTCAGTCTCCCATATAAATACTTGGGCAACCATTCAATAACCCATATAGTTACTGATATAGCTACTGATTTAAACATGCAGCACTTTACAGAACAACATATATAATGATTGCCAAATTAAGACACTTTAATCACTAACCCATGCACTCAGTGAGACACATTTAATAATTCTCTCATACAGTCAGTCATGCACCTACTAAATCCTTCATCCAGACACTTATACATCTACTAATTCTTCAATATGTAAGACATATTTTAACTTTACAGAAACATACAGTCACTGGGTGTTGTCATCAGTGATGTCATCAGTGATGCCATTTGAGATGTCATCAGTGATGTCATCAGTGATGTCACTGACCATGTCATGAATGATGTAATATGTGACATCATTAGGAGTGGATTGCAATTCCGCGATATATAGTTAGTGCAACTAACTATATATGGAATTTCAATGGTTTTGTGCAAATAAAATAAGGTTTTGTAAATGCTAATCCCTAACTATATATGGTCTATAACCTATGGTTTTTTCAGTGAATTTTCAAGGTTTTGTAAATGCAAATTCCTAACTATATATGGTCTATAACCTATGGTTTTTTCTGTGAATTTCATTGGTTTTTTAAAAGCTAATATCTATAGCTGTAAAATATATTCTTTATTAAGTGACGTATCACGTAGCCCGTGAGACGCCTCATGATGCATCGCATAACCGTGACGTATCGTCTCTGCAGCGCAAACCAAACCCAAAACGTAAGCGCGCCAGAACATGCTTAAAGATATATATATATTTTTTTAACCTTAATTAGACAAAATCCACACGTGCACATATCACAAACGTCCAAAAAACACAATATGTCGGACTCCCGTTACGCTGCCGGCTAGCTGCCCGGTTAACGTACCAGGAAGCACCTTTACCGCGAAAAATCGCAATTTTTTTTTTCTTTTGCCCCGCAGGGAACTTTAATAGCCCCCTCATCAATCCTAGGGGTTCAGGAGGGGTCTGCCTTACCCCTTTCATTCATTTACACCTTTTTTTTTTCCACCTCTTGTCTCTCGATCCCACAGAGAGACAAGATGGCGGCCGATCCAGACTGTTTACAATGTTAACAGCCAATCAGCTTCTCCTCAGACTCCCGTTACACTGCCGGTTAGCTTCCCGGTTAGCTGCCCGGTTAGCTGCCCGGTTCGCGTACCAAGATGCGTCTCTACGGCGAAAAAATCAGATTTTTTTTTTTTTTTTTTTGGCCCCGTGTGGCTTTATAATATCCCCCTCATCAATCCTAGGGGGTCAGAAGGGGTCGACCTTGCCCTCTTTCCTTCATTTCCCCCTTTGTTTTGGCCTCCTCTTGTCTCTCGATCCTACCGAGAGACAAGATGGCGGCCGCTCCGGACTGTTTAGAATGTTGACAGACACCGGAGAGCCAATCAGCTTCGCATCGCAAACTTCCGTTACGCGAAAAGTACGCGAACCGGAGCGCTGCCCAGAGCGCTGTTACAGATATATATCTTGTTTTAAACGTTAATTTCTCAAAATCCACTGAAGCACATATATTGAGACCTAGCAAAGGCATATCGGGCTAACAGTCCCTACAATTTTGCCAAGTTTCGTGCAAATCCATTCAGCCGTTCGAGCTAAAAGTGAGGCCAACCGCCCTATGGAAAAATGAATGGGAAAAACGCGTTTTGGGACCCCCCTTTTTTCTCGGCCCCCCCTTGACGACCCCCCCCGAATTTTCAGGAGCTGCTCAGAAACAAAATGTGCCATTTTCCTGAAAATTTCAGCCAATTCCGTCCACAAACGCCAAAGTTATTAGACATAGAATTTTCAAAAGTTCCATAGAGAAAAAATCCTAACTATATATACCTACTGGATTTACAACAGGTTTTCCCCGGTCCCGGGGAAGAGTGGAGTCGCTGAAAAGACGGTTCTGAAACGCTTATATCAGTGAAAATTCAAGATTTATTTCCATCAATCCATGTGGGGGGTTCAAACAACAAAAAAGCAACCAACGCGTTTCGACAGCGTCCGCTGTCTTGATCACGGTCAGCTAGGTGTGTGAAGCTCACGTTTTTATGAAACAAACAAAACCTTGAAGTTACACCCCCTTGGTCTCTAGGTCCCGCCCATTAGTTCTGGGTGTTCTGGGACTAGTAGTCTATGAATTACCTTCATGGCACTGGTATGGTTATTTTAAACATTTTCAGCCAACAAAAAACCTGGGGATGTATTACCATTGACTTTCCTCATTTTAGTGTAGCATGCTGTCCACTTTTTACATTTTAACATTTTCGCATTAATTAAAAAAACAGTTTTATCATGAATGCAATCTTGCGAGGGGAAACCATGGAGAACCTAGTAGTGCTAGAATCCCGCCCTCCAGTGGGCTTGGTCTACAAATTGGTGCTTTATTGGGGTGGAACCACCGTGTGGTGCTTGATGGAACTGGTAGTCGCCAGCTTACCTTCATTGTGGTTAGGTTATTCTGAGTCATGTGCTATGCCCTCAGCGATTTATGCAGCGCTAGCGAGTCAAGGCTTTTCCTATTGGTCACATTTTTCAGACAAGCAACAATACAGTGTATAAGCAGAACACATTTGTCCCCATACTCAGGTTCTAACCAAGGCTTCCATTATTTTTGCAAAAAATACTGCCCTCTGGTGGGCATATTAATGTGTAGTGGAACAGCAGCCAGTTTCACAAGTGAGCTTTAAATCAAGTGTAAAAATGGGTAAGGTAGTGAAAAATTAATTAGGGGAGAAATCAAGTTAAAATTGTTCATGGTCGGCGGGAGGTTATAGAAAGGTTCAAACTTTCTTTTTGTTAAAGGTGTATGTATAGTTCCTCCGACTGATTGAGCCCAAACGGTGTCATGGTCCTGAAGCTCAAGATGTGCTTTGATTCCTTACGTCGGAGATCTTTCTCATTGTGTCCACCCCTTGCTGAGAGACTCAAGGTTTCAATGCCCCAGAAGCGTAGTTTTTTCCAGTCTCCTTCATGGTTCAGTTCCATGTGTTTAGCAACTGCGTTGCTTCTGTCCTTGTGTACAGTGGCCCTTACATGCTCAAGTATACGTTTTTTTAATTCACAGATTGAGCTGCCTATATATCTTAGCTTGCATGGGCACTCAATCATGTATACCGTGTTTTTTCTGTTACATGTAATGCATTCTTTGATTTTCCAGGTTTTATTGTTGGGCATGAGTATTTCTGTGGTCTGTTTTGCTATGTCGCAGATCTTACAGTTATAGCATTTCACAAAGCCCTTAGTTTGCAACCATGACTTCTTTTTTCCGGAGGTTTGGAAATGGCTGTGAACCAATTGGTCCTGGAGGTTCTTGGCTCTTCTGTATGCCAGTATGGGGTGGTTGCCCATTTTTTCTCCTATCACTGGGTCCAATTGTAAAAGCTTCCAATTCCTTTTTAGTATCTGATTTACTTGCTTGGTTTCCTGACTATAATCTGTGATGAATCTGATTGGTTCTTCTTGTGTTGGGATTTGGGTTTCCTTTGTCTTTAAGCAATCTTCCCTTGCTGTTTGATTGGCTCTTTCCCAACATAGTTCTGTGGCTCGTTGGTCTTTTACTGAAGCGCTGCTTGGCAGTTTTACTTTGTTTCTGCCACTCCTGTCCTTCACTGCAAATCCTCCTCAGACGTAAGAATTCCCCGTACGGGATACTTGATATGAGAGACTGCTGGTGGAAGCTGGTAGCCTCCAATGTTGCATTTGTTGCAGTGCTTTTACGATGCAACGTCGTTTCTATTTGATTGTTTTTTATGTAGACCTCCGTGTCCAGGAAGACTGCTGTATCTTGACTGATGTTGTGGGTGAATTTTATGCCTGGTGTGCTGCTATTTATTATTTGGAAGTATTGCAAGAATTTCTCTTTTCCTCCGTCCCACACAATAAACAAATTGTCTATGAATCTTTTCCAGACTATGATATGCCGTGTGAACGTTTGAAGGTTCTTGTCCCATGCCATTGTTTCTTCCCACCAACCCATGGTGGTGTAAGCATAGTTGGGGCTAAAGGAAAAGCCCATGGCGGCTCCATTCTTTTGTTTATACATGGTCTCCCCAAACATAAATACATTGTTATTTAGCAGGTATTTGATCATCTCAAGTAGCATGTTGTTATGATGTTTGTAATGAATGTTCCGTTCCTGGAGAGCACGTTGGCATGCCTCAAGGCCCATATCATTGTCTATGTTTGTATACAAGGAGATCACATCCATGGTGATCAGGATGAAATTCGGTTGCCACTGTATTTGTTTCAGGTTGCACAGAAAATCAGTGGTGTCTTTTATATATGACTTTAGAAGTTTCACATGTGGGTTCAGGTAGAAGTCTATGAAGTTTGATAAAGGTTCTAGCAAGGAACCGTTGGCCGACACGATCGGTCTCCCTGGTGGTTTCGTGGCGTTCTTGTGGATCTTGGGCAGGAAATAGATTGTAGCTGTCTTTGGGAAGTCTACTGTCAGGTACTTTTTCTCATCAAAGTCCAGAAGTTCATCTCTTTCCCATTGCTCTATTTTTCTGTCCAGTTCTCTCTTTATTTGATCCATTGGGTTTTTTTCAATTTTTTCATAGTAGTGTGAATTGCTCAATTGGTCCATAGCTTCAGCAATATACAGTTTTCGGTCCCATAGCCCTATGTTTCCTCCCTTGTCGGCAGCTTTGATCTCAAAGGTTTCGTTGTTTCGTAGCGAGGTTAGGGCTTCTCTTTCACTTTTGGATAGGTTGTCCCTGACGTGGTTTTTCATATTGATTTTGTATAAGTCATGAATGACTGCCTCCTGAAACATATCTATTTTATTCCCAGGTGCCAGTTGGGGGTAAAACTTGGATTTGGCTTTTAAGCCGCTGGTTCCTGCTCCAAGCTGTGGTATGGCCGTCTCCAAATTAATTTCCTGGTCCTCTTGTGCATTTAAGTTTAGCAGGGTCAAGTATGCCTCTGATTCCTTTGCTAAAAGCGTGGATGTAGGTTTAGGCTGATTTTTCAGTATCTTAGGTTTGTTTTTTCTTTCACCGAAGAATTTCGCAAGCTTGATTTTTCAAATATATAGATAGAGGTCAATCCTAGTTTGTGCCAGGTTAATGCGTGCTGTTGGACAAAAATTGATTCCTTTCTTTAGTAAGGAAATTTCCGCGTCGGTGATTTCCTTTCCAGAGAGATTAATTATTTGGAGTTCCTCATTTACTTCCCTCTCTTTTGTTTCATTAATCTGGTTTCTGTGCCCACTTTTTCGCTTGTAACCGTTTCGCCTTCGGCCCCTCCTTGTGTGGACTTGGTGAATCTTGGTTGCCATCCTCTTCCTCTGCCTCTCGCTCGACCGCGTGCATTTCTCTGCGCCCCGTGGCTTTGTTCCCATCTTTGCTGTGATAGGACAAGGCGAATGTCCCCTAAAAAAACTTTTTGTACGGGGTCTAAATTGGCATCATCCTCGCTTAGGTCCGCTGATGTCAAGGATGCCATGCTTGATGAGGAGCTGGCTGTGTTGACTTTCGATGGTCTGAAAGGGTCATATTTTCGGGCGAAGGTGAATATGCGACCTTGCGTATAATCATTGGCATCCCTTTCGAACTTGGTTTGCTTTCTTTGTCTGACCTCTTCCTCATGTTTTTCAATCTGCTTGTTTAAATCTTCCTTGAATTTTGTCATTTCCGTGTTAAGTTTGAGAGTGTCAAGTTCCTTTTCCACTGTTCGTAGCTGTTCCTTTATTTTTTCAAGGGCTATCTCGATATGTTTTACCAATATTTTTATCAAGCCCAGAGACAAATATATTGTGTGTTCACCCCACTCTTGGAGTAATTCATTCGTGACATCCTGCTGGCTTGGCATTATTAATATTCGTAAGCCGCGAGGCACCCTTTCCACTTCCAGGTATTGTTGCAGTGAAATTAGTTCCCAGGATGTATTTATTTCTTTTTTATTTAATTTCTCCCAAAGTCGGAGCTTGTCCTTCGTGTCGTTTTTTTCCAGTTCCTTATTGCTCTCCATCGGTTTGGTATTATTCCGTTTGTTAAACATGGTGCCAATGAGTTCCTTTCTCTTTGCATCCCGCCTATCCATTGTGTTTCTCTTTTTTTGTGTTTTTATTCCCCCACTTTAGGTATTTCGTTTTTATTGGATTATTTCTAAAGGCGTATCCGTCTTTGTTTTGTGCCTCTGTATCGCCGCTTGTGCTTCAATTTCTCAAGTTCAGTTTGTACCCACAGTTGGGTTAGTGAATGGATTGTCAGAATCACTAGGCACAAAGACACAGTTCAGAGGTCTTGAAACCCAAGCAGCCGGCTAGCGTGATGCTGTGTTTGTTCCGTTAGTTAAAGAACTAGGTACACTCAGTCAGCGTTCAATCAGCGTACTCCAGCATTCAAACACTCTTACCTTGGAGTCCTCCCTCCGCGGTAGGTGAATGGCCGCTTTCTTCCGCCGATCGTCTGCTGTCCGGTGAGTTACACTGCTTTCCAATGGTATGCCGGCGAGCACCTCGAAGAGTGATTTATGTCCACCGCTTGGCTCCCTTTCCCTTCGCTAGGCGCTCCTTTTCCTCGGTCGCGTTACTCCTGCGGTTTAGCCAACCGCTGACAATTACAACAGGTTGTCCACAGCGCGTAGTCACCGCTACGCAAATGCACTCTCGCTCGATAGAAAAACGATCACTCCAGTAGTTCTTTGCGCATTACGATTGAATTTATTTTTTCAAATGCAGCATCGTGATTTCAAACAAGGAAAAAACCCCAACGCGTTTCGGCGAAACACTCGCCTTGGTCACGTCATATATATATATATATATATATATATATATATATATATATATATATATATATATATATATATATATATATATATATATATATTACCTACTGGCGGTCGCCAGTAGGTAGTTATAGTTAGGATTTTTTTCAATGTTAAATCTCAAAATTCTATTTGGAATAACTTTGGCGCCGGTTGACGAATCTGACTGAAAATTTCCTCAAAATGGCCTCGCGGCGTTCCGGTTCTTCCCTGAAAGTCTGGGGGGATTCGTCAAGCGGGGGCCGAGATAAAAGGGGGGTCCCAAAACGCGTTTTCCCTATGTTAATTTCCATAGGCGGTCGATTTCACTTTTAGCCCGAACGGCTGAATGGATTTCCACCAAACGTGGCAAAATTGTAGGGACTGGTAGCCCGATGTGCCTTTGCTATGTCTCATGATGTGTGCTCCAGTGGTCTTTGAGTAATTTAGGTTAAAAAAAATATATATATCTATGGCAGCGCCCCGGTACGCGCCCCGGGGAGCGCTCCGGGCGAGCCACGCGAGGTGCGCACAGAAAGCTGAATGGCTCTCGGGTGTCTGTAAACATTCGAAACAGTCCGGAGCGGCCGCCATCTTGTGTCTCGGTAAAATCGAGACACAAGAGGTGGCTAAAACAAAGGGGGAAATGACCATAAGGCGTCAGGGATAGACCCCCTCTGACCCCCTAGGTTTGATGTGGGGGCTATAAAAGGGCCCCGCGGGGCATTAATTATTTTTTTTTTTTCGTTTTGCGCGGGGAAGCGCCCGGTACGTGCACCGGGGAGCGGACCGGGGAGCGTACTATGAGGGAAAAAGAATGACAGAGTTTTTAAAAAATGAAGCCTTTTTTTAGAAATTGGAGGTAGTTCTAAAAAGAACTTTTTTTTTTCTTCTTTTTGTTCTTTTATATTTTTTTGTGTTTTTTGAACATTTTGTACTTTTTTTGGCTTTTCAGAACAGTTTTATATTTTTTTTGTATTTTTTTAGGGGGAGAAACAAAAAAAAGGGAATTGAAACTGGCTCAACTGGAGCAAAAAAACAAAAAATGCAAAAAATTACTTTTTTTTGGGGCACTTGTGATTATCACCTGCAAGGACGATGAGCTTTACGCTCTTTTCACCATAGGCGATAAGCTTGCCGCATGCAGTACAAGTGATTTTAAAATCAGCAAATCGTGGCTGAATACAAGGCATCATCTCTGATGTTTCGGGTCCTGATAAAGTGGGTTTGTTTCTTTTGGAGGTGGTCCTTGAAGACTGGGGGAGGTTACTGGCCAGTTCCCTGAGCTCTGCACGAGAATAGTTGTTAGGGTGCTTACGGGTCATATGTCGAATCATGGTATTGTTACCAAAGGAATATTTTTTGTTTGGGTTGCCCCTTGAGAGTTCTTCCTTACAGATTAGGCAAGTTACCTTGGCCGCATTCACTTTTTTCTTGCCCTCTGGGAGTGAAAAAAACTCCCATACAATGTGTGACTTGGGCTTGTATGGGGTATTTTGTTCAGGCAGCCATCTTCCACCATCCTCCTCTTCCTCTTCCTCCTCCTCCTCTTGTTGACCACCAATGTAATCTTGAGCTGGTCCTCTTGGTTGTTGTGGTGGTGGTGGTGGGGCAGATGCACCAGCTGCTGCTGCTACTGAAGCCATTATAAAGATCAAAAAGGTACAGAGAGGTACAAACAGGTCTTTCTAAGTCAAAGGACAAAGTCAGAATAAGGAAAAAAGGTGGGGTCTTTCATCATTTGGAAAAAAAACTGTCCTGAACCAATGAGAAGTGTTTTTTTCAGGTCACAAGACCAGGGGCTTCATCATTATGAAACCAAAACTGTTATGAACCAATGAAAAGTGTTATTTTCAGGTCACATGACCCGACGCGCTTACGCCGGGTCGCGTCGCGTAAGTGCGTCGGATGTTTACGTATTCGCTTGAGTACTTCCGGGTGCGCTTACGCCGTGCGTATCACGCTGACGCAGCTACGCGATACGTCACGATCATGTTTTCGTTTGCGATATTGGCGCTTACGGGACGCTCCACGGGGCGCGCCCCGGGGCACTTTATAGAAGTACGCTTTTCGGGGTGCTCCTTGGGGCGTGCGCCGGAAGCGCTCTAAAAATAAAAAAATAAAAAAAAATGGGAAAAATTGTAGGGACTGGTAGCCCTATTCTTAAGTGGTTTTACGAAAATTAACTTTGAAAAAATATGTATTGTGCTACATTGGGCTATATATATGTTAGAGCCAAAATGTAGCCCAAATGTAGCCCAATGTAGCCCAATGTAGCCCAAAGATGGCCACCAGAGACAAAAAAATATATAGCCCAAATATAGCCCAACTGTAGCCCAATGACAGAATGTACCAGAGTGTTCTAAACAACTAGAGCGCTAACAGTCTTACTTATAAAGTGAGATTTATAGTTAGGAATTAGCATTAAAAAAACCTATGAAATTCACTGAAAAAAACATAGGTTTCAGACCAGTTATAGTTAGGAATTAGCATTTAAAAAACCTATGAAATTCACTGAAAAAACCATAGGTTTCACACCAGTTATAGTTAGGAATTAGCATTTAAAAAACCTATTAAATGCACTAAAAAAACCATAGGTTTCACATCAGTTATAGTTAGCTGGAAATTTTACTGACATAAAACCATTGAAATTCCACGTTATAGTTAGTTGGACTCACTATAACTTGCGCGTGTAATGCACTGCTGATGACGTCACATATTACATCACTCATGACATGGTCAGTGCCATCACTCATGACAGCACTGATGACACCATCCAGTGAATGTGTGCCTTTCTGAAAAATAAATATGATTTATATATGTATATGTAAAGGTCGATGGAAGAATAAATGTTTAAATAAGTGTGTAAATGGATGGATTTAATCACTCTCTCATACTGACTGTATGAGAGAGTGATTAAATGTGTCTCACTGAGAGCATGGGTTAGTGACTAAACTGTCTTAATTTGTGCATCATTATATCTGCTGTTCTGTAAACTGCTGCATGTGTTGATCAGTAGCTATATGATTAACTATATGGGTTATTGATTGGTTGCCCAAGTATTTGTATGGGAGAGTGAGTGTGTGTGTGGGTGGCTGGGAGGTGTGTGACTCTGTGCATAGATGTGTGAACAGTTGATTCACTAGATGTATGGGTTCAAAACTGCATGTGGAAACAGCTGTATGGGTGGTTGACTGTGTGCATGAGTGTATTGGTGAGTGAATGGATATCTCAGTGCTACATGTCAAAGTAAGTACATATGTAAAACAAGTACATATGAGAGTTGACATATATAAATTACTGTGTATAAGAGCCAGTGAATGTGTGAGTGGCTGCATGGATCATTGAAAACTTGTATCAGTGATTGTATAAGAGAGTAAATATGTGTTAGAATACGTTTGAATAAGTAAGGTGTGTATAACTGTATAGTTGAGGAAATGGAGGTGTGATTGATTCTTTGCATGACTGACTAAGTGTATGAGTAACTCCATGGATGAGTGATAGTCTGTGAGTATCTGTTTACACTGAGTGTATCTAAGGTTATATTAGAGTCTGAAGAGGTTCATCGTATTATCACATGAATGATGTCATCAGTGATGTTGTCAGTGAAGTCATTTGAGTTGTCATCAGTGATGTCATCAGTGATGTCACTGACCATGTCATGAATGATGTAATATGTGACATCATCAGCAGTGGATTGCGGGTGCAACTAACTATATATGAGAATTTCAATGGTTTTGTGTGAGTAAAATAAGGTTTTGTAAATGCTAATCCCTAACTATATATGGTCTATAACCTATGGTTTTTTCAGTGAATTTTTAAGGTTTTGTAAATGCTAATTCCTAACTATATATGGTCTATAACCTATGGTTTTTTCAGTGAATTTCAATGGTTTTTTAATAGCAAATATCAAAAGCTGTAAAATGTATTCTTATTTTAATGGAAAAATATATTTTATATGTTTGTAATATAATTTTTTTATGTATATATTTTTTTTTGTTTCGCTACCGGTCCGCGCACCGGGTAGCTTCCCGTTAGCTCAATTTGGTGCCGCGACCCGGTCCGCGAACCGGGAAACGTTCCGTTAGCGCAACTGCCGCGCAAGAAAACAACATTGTGACGCGTCGCGTAAACGCGACGTATCGCGTTGCCGCGTAATGCGTCTTATGACGCGCCGCGTTAGCGCACCCGGAAGTGCTCCGGAGCGTGAACCAAGGCGCGAAGGGCAGCACCCCGGAAGCGCTCCGAGTGCGTAGCGGGACGCGTAACGTAAGCATAACAGGTCATGTGACTTGTTCATAAAACTTTTTATTGGTTCATTTTACTTTTGGTTTCCTAATGATGTAAGGCTAGGTCATGTGACCTGAAAATAACACTTTTCATTGGTTTATTACATTTTTTTCACAAATGATGAAAACCCCACCTTTTTTCCTCACTCTGACTTTCATTTTTATGAGAGAAAGACCTACTTTCGAAATTTGGAAAAATGGCAAGTGTTGTAGCTGCAGCTGCTGGAGCCACTCCACCACCACCACCACCACCAAAAAAGGATGGACCACCTCCTCAGGTCCTCATAAATCAAGAGGAGGAAGAAGAGGAAGAAGAGGAAGAGGAGCAAGTGAGCAGACCGTTTTTGCAAGAAGAACCAAGGAGGTCCCATGTGAAAGAAAATTACATCTGGCAATTCTTCACATATCCCCGGGGCCAAAAAAAAGTTAATGCCCGTTATGTCACATGCTTGATCTGTGACAAAGAACTATCCCGAGGAACAGATAAAAAGTACAGCTATGGCAATTACACCATGCATCGCCACATGGAGAGGTGGCACCCTATTAATTACAGTGCTGCACAGGTACGTGACCTACAGGAAAACCCCCCTCCTGTGGCCAGTACATCAGCTGAACAGGCAGTGACGGGACCAGAGGCGAGGGAGACGGTCCCAAACATACAAATGAACTTTGGTAACATGAAGCATACCTGTATTTTTTGCGGCAAGTTAATATCCTATGGGGAAAAAAGTATAACTCTCATTAACACAGCTTATGAAAATCATAAATGTTCCAAACGGCCCGAAAGTAAATTATCTTTTTTTTTTGTTGCTCCTGTTGAGCCCTTTATAATGACTGTTTTTCGTTTCCCGCCACCAAAAATCAAAAAAAATATAAAACCGTTCTTAAAATACAAAAAAAGAAAAAAAATGTTCATAAAAATAATAAAAAAAATTTAAAACAACAAAAACAATAAAAAAAGTTCTTTTCAGAACTACCTCCCATTTATAAAAAAATGCTAGAATGTTTAGCACTCTGGCAACCTCTTTTTTTAAAAAGTTCGCTTCCTGGTTCGCGCCCCGGTACGCGAACCGGAAGCGAAACAAAAACAAAAATTTAAAAAAGAAAGAGTGAGTATAAGGGAAGAAGACAGAGAGAATAATGTTAAAAGAAAGATAGCTAGAGGGAGTAACACAGAGATACTGTATAATAGATAATTATACAAAGAAAAGTTGTAAGCAGGAAAAATTGAGAAAAAGAAAATAGAAAAACAAGTGGAAAAAAAAGAGTGTAGAAGAATAATAAACAAGAGTTACTTGGAGAATGTGAGTGAATCTTCAAATTAAAAAGAAACAGAGTAAAGGATGTGGAATAAGAAGTAAGGATAGAACCGGACTAAAACAACAACCCTGAGGGAAGGTGTTAAAAAAAAAGAGAGTATTAGTAAATAGGATTAAAACAAGGTGTATCATAGTGAATAAGATAAAAACATGTGGAATGACAGAGAGAAAAACAGAAAGAAGAAAAGAAGAAGTGATAGAAAAAGAATATTTGAAACAACAAAGAAATGAAAATAAGATACTGTGCATGAACTACAGAGAGAAAGCATAAAGAACAACTTGTAAAAGAGTGAAGAGACAGTGACAGTTTGTGTTAGAGAAACGGACTGAGTGAAAAGGAGTGAGGAACTGTGAGAAAAGAGGGACTGAGAAAAGGAGTGGAAGGAGTAGAATAAGTAAGTAATAGAAAAGGAATAAGGGAAGTAGCGAAGGCAGGAAACTGAGGGTTAAAGAAATGAAGCAGTGGAACTAATAAAAGTTAAATGTGATAGAGATGTAACGGAATGAGTACTAAACACTTACCTTATAATTGTCGTTAACTTATTCACTTGTTATTTTTATACTTTCAATCTGTGAAAGAAAGAACAAAATTTTTAAAATTGATAGAAGGTAGTAAAAGATGAGTGAGCATGAGACAAGATGAGTACATATTAAAAATCACAATTCAAAGTACAGAATTAATTATACATATTAAATGGTTTATTTTTGCTGTTCTCAGAATATATCAAATTTCACTAAAAACAGTGAGTTGAAGGTATTCATCATATAACAGCGGGGAAAAAAACCACAATCAAAATGATTGTGTTTAAAAAACCCATATAACACAACCAATCAGAAATCCGAACTCCTCAAAAGTAACTTACTTTCCATGAGGTCAAAGAATGTCCTATGAACAGCTTATACTCTGTTGTGCTCTTATTATTTTCTGCCCGCCACTTTCTGAAAGATAAGGTCCATCATTTTAACAAAAATGTGACATACAAAGCAATTTAAAACAGCACACTAAATTATATCAACACCTAGAATCATTATAGTCCAGTTACCTACCCTAAATTCTCACTTCTGAAAACAAGTCAAAAGGCAACATTGCTTCATAGTCAAATGGTAATCATTGTCGAAAGATCAGCCTTTTTTACATTTCAAATAAGCTGTGTAATATCCTGATGTTGTCAAAGGACCATCATATCATATAATAGTTGCAGTTACAAATGTTCTTCCTGAAATCGACGACTGTGTAGCCAAAACATTTTTAATTAGACTTGACAACTTATTTACATCCGGTTTATATAGTTGGAATTGTAAAATTACATTTCACCCATAAGTTACTATAAATAATGTGGACAGCATTGCAGACTTACATTACCTCTACTCCTTGTTTTGATCTGCTGCTTGAATTAGCTTATTAAAACAAACAGTTTTCGCTCTGTACTACACTTATCCACAAGGCTATATAGTGTAGGAGCCATTAGAACCTCTTGAAATTCCTCAGAACAAATCCCGAGATTCCTTCCCTAAAATTTTGGTTCTAAGAACACCAGGTAAGAATTTTTAAGGTGAAAAGGCAATCTTTTTTTGAAAGTTAAAACAGAATCATTGCAGAATGACCATCCGTTTCCAGACTTCAAATAAGTTGTGTAATGTCCTGATGTTGTTGAAGGACCCTCATGATATATAATTGCTGCAGTTAGAAAAGTCCTTCCTGATATTGACAACTGAGAAGCCACAACATTTTTAATTAAAGTTGTCAATTTTGTTCCATCAGGCCTACATCATTGGAACATTAAAATGACATACTGGCCATATCTTCGTATAAACAATGTAGACAGCATTGCAGACTTGCATTGCCTACACTCCATGTTTTGATCGGCTGCTTTTACTAGCTTATTAAAGGATACTGATTTACTGTCTGGCAAGGTTAAATATATAAATCTTTCTGAGTCTACACTAGTAGTACTTGATAATGTACAATTCTCACAGTCATGCTGCCATTGATAAGAAAGGCCAAACAGATGATCTACATCTACACCTTCATCTTGCAATACATTAAGCATATACATTAAAAACTCCTGACAATCTTGCTGAATATTTTGAGAGAATTGTGTTTGACCTGAACATTTGTCTAACAGATTTCGAATTTCAGACACACTTTCTACTCTTGTTCTATCAGTGCTACATTTCTCTAACACAGAATTCAACAAACAGCAAAAACTTTGATCCGAATTGATCACAATCTGTTCTTTTTAAGTTTCTAGAGAAAAGACAACATTAACCACTACATTAGCATAGCAGTTGACACCAGAACTATTTTCAAATTGAAAACCAACAACATCTTCAACAGAATTCATTTTCTTTCTGCTTACAATTTTGGGTTCATCGACTTTTGGTCTTTTTGCTACAACCTCCCTAGTATTAGTGATATTTCTTCATTTCCGGCCTACCACACGTTTCTAAAACAAAGGATATTGAGGCAAATGTGGCGCATACTCTCTTCTTAACCTATTGTATTCCTTAACACAATCTAGATCCACACAAATGTTTGTGACATCACACTCAATCAAGTACAAACCCGATAAAGTTCTGGCTCGTGACAATGCTACATAAGCCATACCCTCTTTGAACACAGAACTGCCAATATTCACCAAAGCACTGTCTACACTTAAACCTTGTGATTTATGGATTGTCACTGCTTATGCCAAGCAAACAGGAAATTGCTTACGGCGGACATATAAGTCTTTTACAAGCAAAAACCTAGCTGTGCAACGACCAATTAGCTGTAATTTCTCAATGCCATCAAATTTAATTTTTAAAAATTCAATTCCATCTCTATTTCTGTATTTCTCAAAATCAACAACTATACCCATTGATCCATTTACCAGACCTCTTTCAACATGTAAATTCCTTCTCAAAATGATACGGCAATTTAAGCACACATTCAGAGTCTTTTCAAAACCAGCAGTTTTAGATATAGTCTTCTCTAATGAATCCAATTTAGATTTCAAATTCTCAGACAAAATAATTGTTGCTCCCATATGCGCTATTCTGTCAATAGCTTCCAGTTTCACAATCTCTTGGTTTTCTAAATTCAACATTTTGTTGTTGAAGATAGAACATTCTTGCAGAGTTGGCATCAAACATATTCCAGATTTCTTCTCAGTAATTTTCTGAAAAATATTCTCTGGCAGAACGTCTTCTTCTGGATACAAATTTGACAGTAATCGTGCATGTAAAGCTTCTTTCCCACGCTCAGTCACTTTCCCGATTCTAACATCTTGTAGAATATTCTTGTAATCTTCATCCTTTGCCTGACGCATATTTTCACGCAGCTCAGCATAATTGATGTTTAACCATATGTTAACATTGCCAATGCTCCCTAGGCACTTCCTGGTATCTTCATGTGTAAGCAGTTTAAACACTGGTTGTCCTTTCACTGGTGTCAGCTGCAGAAGATCACCGAAAACAATGATGTGTTTGCCACCAAATAACACATCATACTCTGTTTTAAGAACTTCCTGCATTCTCAAATGCACAAAGGCAAGCATGACATTGGAAACCATGCTTACTTCGTCAATGATAAGAAGTTTCATCTTCTTCAGGACTCTAGATACTTCACAACAAGCATCTCCCGATAATTTGTGGTATTGTAATTTATCATGCTCCACTGGCAGCATCAGTAGCCGATGCAAAGTAATACCTTTAATGTTATGTGCTGCCAGTCCAGTTGGAGCGGTGACAACACAAGACAGCGATGACTCAGTCCTTTTCTGCAGATAACATGAAATTGCTTTAATGAGGAAACTTTTTCCAGTTCCTGCTTCTCCACTCACGTACATTCGGACAGGCGTCAATGACGTACATGAGCACTCTTTCTTCTCATGACTTAATCCATGATCAATTTGGCTGGTAACTTCGTCATATATTTTCCTCTGCTCAACGTTGAGTTGTCTTTCCAAATCTTCTAAGTTAACTGCATTCTCCTGAGCATGTGCCATGGCTCTTTCCACTTCAATCATGGCAGTGGCAGCTTCATTTTCGATAACTGGTCCTCCTAGTGGATCCTGACTCAATGAAACAGAACTCTGACTGTCCTGAGAACTGTTTCTAGCAATCTCAGCTGCAATTGTTGCTTCCTGCTCGATTTCTGCATTCAACATTTCTAGATATTTTGGAAAAACAAGACATTCTATGGACTCCTTGGCTGCATTGAAAGAGGCTTTGTAACAGAGGAAATCTCCAAGCAGTTCCTCTTCTGCACGCCAAGGCTTGAAAAGTTGCAAAAGAGCTAAATAGAAAAACTCTTTTCTCTTCTGGAGATTCGCAATCCAATTTTCGATGATTTACCAATAGACATTTTCTTTGCTTGACCAGACATCCCTCACTTCCAATTACAGCATACACTCCTTTATCAATATCTTCTTTGATGTTCCTCTTGAAAATGTAATTTTGTAGAACCTCATACAGACAAACATTCTCCCGGTGACTGCTTCTATTTGGATAATATGTATCCAACATGTTGGTCTTCAAAATATCTGTACTGCTTGGCTCCTTCTCCGCCAAATACTCAATTTCCCATACAGGTTTCAGAACTCGATTACGCATTGCAGCAAGACCAAGACTTGCCCAAATGATACTCCTAGATTTGGCATAGAGACTTGCTGAAGATAACCGGTCAGAACAATCGTAAGCTCCGATTTCTCGATGTGACAACATCTTCAGACTGAAACTGTACAACTTCTTACTGAGGCTCTTTTCATGGGAAATGTCCTCCCACATATCCTTGAGTTCTGTCTTTTCTTTTTTTGTGATGTAAGACGTCACATACCGAGCCACAGCCATACAGTTGTTAGCCACAAACTGTATATCCATGTTAGCATTCCACATGGACAAAATCACTGGGTTGTAGTTGTTTATGTTCTTGGACTCTTCGCTTCTTTTCAAATTGTATGTATTTTTGGGTGATTTCCTCGTCACATTATGTCGCAGCGAAGACATCAAATTGTTCATTCTTCCTTTAGATATCACCGATCGTGGAAATCCAAAACAACATTTTGTATAGTACTTGTTCTTGTTTCTGAATTTACGACGACAGTACTTTCCACAACGATGGCTTTGAAACCGTAAAACTTGTTCTCTTAGACTTTTGTCTTCCTTTGTCTTTGGAACAGCACATGTAGAATACTGTTCTATGAAATTCATCACTAAGTCATCCGGATCTGTTCCAAATGTGGGTGCATCTTTGATCCATAGCAGCATACGTATATGAGGAGCACCTCTTGCTTGATACTCCTTTCTCCAGAAGAAACCCAACACCTCTCCAAGAGGTGGATTTTTCTTGTTCGTGATGAAAGACATCATAGCTTCAAATCTATGATTGAAGTACCTGCATACATTCACTGGATCCAAAGAGCACAGTTCTCCGGGTGTCTTGAATTCAATATTTTCAATGTTTCCATTTGCCTCTCGTAGAAATTCAAGTAAGTCTTCCCAGCCATACTCAGCACAGCTGAGAGTGAGGAACCATGTGGGAGTTCCTAAGTTCCTCAAAATACATTTTAAGTCACCATGACGACGGTACCAATACTCATTAGTACCACGCTGACATGCCATCAGATTATTCAGGTGAGAATCCAAAATACTGTCTTGCACATTGACTTTATCCATAAAGTCCCTTGCTGAGATATTTCGCAGTTGTACACCACTTTTCAAGATGTGGTTCACTGCATAAGACAGTCCAGACAGATCACTTTCAAACAGTAGATGAAACAAATAGGGAATGCATTGACGAAACCTAGGATCTTCTGTATACAATCGTAAAGTCCGGTATTCAGAAGCAGGAATTTGATCAGGTCGCTCATCATATCGTCCTCCTCGATCTGTGGGAAATAACTGTGGAAAACACTGAGCTTCCAAACTTTCCTCCCAAACACTAATGGGACTCCCTTTGGCTTGTTTCATTTGTAACAACTCAATAGCATTCCCCATGACTTCCTTGGAATGCAAAGGATGAACCCTATAATGTTCATATATTTCTTCATTTGTAGAGGCTTCTACTTTCTCAATTTGTCCAGCACACAATTCGCTGTCTTCTTCTTCACTTACTTCCTCTTCTGCAACACATACATTTCTGTAGTACTCATTGTTTTTTATCAAATACAATGTTGCCTTTTTGACTTTTCTAACATCCACTAAATTTTGCCACATTTTCTTACTCTTTGTCGGAACCCCATTAACTAGGATAACCAGAGGTTCCTCTTCCACTTTCTCTACTCCAATTGTATTAATATTTTTCTTCAAATCTAAAGGCAAATAAACAACTCTTCCCTTTAATCCTCTCTGTAAATCTGATGGAGGCAATTTCCCTGTCTTTGGCTCCATTCGTACAATAGCCTGAAAGGGATGCACACTTTGAATCAAAATAGATTCATAAGTATTTAAATCCTTCAATTCAGAAGGAATGTCAACCAATTCCAGATTATTATAAACCGCTCTAGCAGGCATCTGGTTTTGGTTTAATTTGTTAAAACAATAAGTACACATACGTTTGTCCGATCCCAAATCAAAACAATTTCCTACCATCAAGTATGTGGCAAAATCCTTCCATTCACTATTGTTTTCCATTTCACTTTTTGCATATAAATCCACTAACTTAGTCTGATTCTTATAATAAGTCCGTCGACAACACACACAAGTGAAATTAGGCCTCTCACTTGATTTCACCTGAAAGATGGAATTTTCCTTGTGAAACTTATCTATATTAGAAATCTGTACACTCTCTTCCACATTACCTTCTTCTACTGGGTCAATTTCAACATTGTTCTCTTTACTAGCAAAGTAACAGAACTCAATTTATTCACAAATATTCTTCACATGTAGTTCTGAACCATGCAAAAGAGCACTGCTCAATTGTTTAGGCATAATTGCTGGACTCTTAGCATAATACAACATTCTCACTAATTTCCTCACTTTATTATGATGCACTGCTAGCATCCTGAAATGATGAAAAACACTCTGGCATACTCTTCTGGAAAGACAAGCCTGTGAATGCCCATGCAAACCTGTTACTTCTCTCACTCTGCAAGGATCTAATTCTTGCAACAACTTCATTTTCTGTTTTAAACTTTTCTTATTAAATGTACGAACAAAATCACAAAGCAAATTGATGGAATCCTGTCGCACACTACAAATACTGATAAACTTCCAGGTGTACACTGGACCCTTAGGACGTCTTCCTAAAACCTCATCACCTAACACCTCTTCTGCATCTGCAGACACAAGTTTTTCTTTTTCAACCGGACAACCATCTTTCACCTCATATGCTCGACCACTGGTGTCAACTGCATGCACCAAATCATTGTCCTGGAAGTAACTCTCCTCATTGAAAAATGCCTCACAACTTGAACTATGCATCCATTCTCCTGAGAAAACTTCACAAAAATTACTACGATTAACTACTCTCTTCCATCTACTATTTGATTTGAAATCATAAATTACCTTGTTTAGTTTCCTAATTCTATTGATTACCAAAATAAATAACTTTCGCTTAATTTCAAAAGCCTGATCAATAATTTTCTCTACATTTTTCTTTTTATTATAAAATGCCACTTTCTGTTGGCCTTTCTTAATATTTTTCATCAAATTGACAATTATCCTGTTGCGGAACATTCGCCTACGCATGTCCCTGAACTGATTTTCCCTTCTACTGCCATGCACAGAGTTATCTCCTGCTCTAGCAGAAACTTTTTTTTTTTTTAATATTTTTATTATTCATCAACATCAAGATTACATTTTCATTTTCATTATGTATTTCACCAAGATAAGAAAATCAGATAACATTCATTATAACAAATGAATCCTTTAAAAAGTTCATAAATTCATAAATTCATTTTGTAAATTCTATCTATACTGGTTCTTGCTGACTCAGCGTAAAGAAAATTATTAAATGTCTTACTGTATGCTTACGACTCCCCCAGCCTTTGCTTCCATTCTATTATTGGAGCCCATATTCATCTCGCAGCTTCTCTTCTTACCCTTCCCTTTTTTTCATATAGAGCCTGTTCCAAAGTAAAAATCGCCAACAGCCTAGAGACCCATTGTTGTAATGTCGGTGGTCTGGGATCTTTCCATAGCGACGCTATACATAATCTACTTAGTACCATGGCTATATACAAAAACTCATAGTGAGGTACATCCAAGCCATCCTTAGTTACTCCTAAAATCATTACTTCATCCAAAAATGCTATACTCATTCCCAATGAATTATTAAAAAACTGTTCCAATTCTTGTTTATACCTATCTAAAGCAGGGCATGAAGCAAACATATGGATCGTATCGGCTTGGATAGATTGACATCTTGGACAGGTTATGCCGCTTATTCCACCCCACTGTGCCACCCTGTGGGGGGTATGATACAATTCAAACAATGTTTTATATTGCTGGGTTTGCAGATTTGTTGTTCTCAGCACCGTATTTGACATTTTTAATGATTTCTCAGCCTCATTCCCTGTCAGCCCCAGTTTATTTCCCCATTTTTCATACATTTTTTCCGAGTCATCCTCCTTGTATTTACATATTTCGCCGTACAACTGCGATATAGAACACCCTGTTTCTTTTCTTATGTCTTCCATCAAATCTACCTTTTGCATGTCAACACCCCCAGCACGCTTTTTTGATAAGACTGACCTAATTTGTAGATATTTATAAAAATCTCTATGCCTTAGATTATATAACCGTTGCGCGTTCTCATAGGTGATTATTACCCCTGCCGCCCCTATAAGGTCTCCTATAGTTCTTACCCCTTGCCTGTCCCAATCTTTCATTATGGAATCATGGAATATTCCTGGGAGCGATGGGTTCCCATATAGCGGTGTATAGTAGTTCATTCTACCCAATTTTAACTTCTTCTTAATGGTAGACCATATTGTTATTGCAGCCCCCAGGGTCTTGAAGCGTACCTTCTTGTAATAACTTTTCTCATCATATTTGAGAAGCCATCTATCCAAGTCCTTAACCAAAAGTTCGTAAACATCCGGAATCATATCCCTCCCTCTCCATTTATCCGTTATATCCCCCCCCCAGCATACCTCTTATATATTGCAAAACTGTTGCCCAATAATAAGCTTTGAAATCGGGAAGCATCAACCCGCCACGTTCTCGGGGCAGCGACAACATTTTTTGGCTGCGATGTGTTCTTCCTCCTGCCCATATAAACCTGTTTGTTACCCCTTCTAGCTCCCTGAACCATTTATTATCAAATAACAGGGGAATGGTCCTAAAAAGATAAAGCACTTTAGGCAAAAAACACATTTTTATCAGATTGCACCGGCCGATTGTAGTCAAATGTAGATTATGTAATCGATTAAAATCAATTTTAGCCTTGCGTATTATAGGTTCTAAATTTTTTCCCACTACTGTTGAAATATCAGAGGTGATTAAGACCCCTAAATATATCGCTGTTTCGGTGACTCTTTGATCTACCAGCGTTATTTTTTGATTTATTACAACTTGTGTTTTATCTACATTTAGCTTATATCCTGATAGTTTTCCGTATATAGCTGCCTCTGCTTCTATCGCCCGTAATGCCATTTCGGGATCACAGGATGTGACCGCCAGATCGTCCGCATACCCCAGAATTTTTGTTTCATGTCCGTTCAAAACAATTGGCCGTATGTCTATATTCTGCTCTATTCTCCGTATAAATGCATCTATATATAGGGCGAAGAGAAGTGGAGAACAAGGACACCCCTGTCTGGTTCCCCGCCCGATCATTATCGCATTGCTCATTTCACCCATAATTCTAAGTTTTATTCTTGGAATAATATATAGTGCCCTTACAGCTTTTATAAAACTATTCCCAAGGTTTACCTTCTCTAGCACTGCCCAGAGGAATCCCCACGAGACCCTATCAAATGCTTTTTCTGCATCTAATAATATTAGTGACATAGGGTCTCGTGAGGCTGGCGTTCCATCAAACAGGGTTAATACTCTCCTGATATGCTCTGTAGTGCCTCTCCCAGGGATGAACCCATGCTGTCTGGGGGATACTATCTTACCTATTACCCTCCCTAATCTATTTGCCATGATTTTCGAATAGATTTTCACATCGCTATTCATTAAACTAATTGGTCTATATGACCCAGGATTGGTTGAAGGTTTTTTTTTTTTAATAAACACGATCATGATTGCTTCACTCCAAGACTCTGGGGGGGGGTACCTTTTTGAATATTAATTATTAAATAAAAATAAATCCCCTTCTATTTCAGGCAAAAAGGTTTTATAGAATTCTAGTGGTATAGAATCCGGACCAACAGCTTTCCCTGCTGGAAGATCCAAAATTGCTCTATGCATTTCCCCTCGATTAACCCTTTCGATGCTGATGACGAGCTCAGCTCGTCATGATGCACAGTTGAGCTGTGCTGATGACGAGCTGAGCTCGTCATGAATAATGTACTATATCAATGTCCAGCACAGGAGGGGGAAAACGCCTAGCAGCCAAGGTGTTAAACATTGTTTCCAAAACCCCTTTATCAGCAGCATCCAGTTTTTCTAAATTTGCTCCTTCGAGAAACTCCTCTATCTCATGCTTCTCACCCCCTTGATCAGGATTATAAAGTATCTGATAAAATTCTTGAAACCTGGCACATATATCCCTTGGTGCTGTTACCATGCTACCATCTTGAAGCATTACCTCTGCAATATCTCCCTTTGTAGCCGCCTGTCTTGTTCGCGTGGCTAATATGCGGCCGATCTGTTCGCTGTATTCATACTGTTCCTTCCTCCAGGCCAGGTATTTCCCTGCTGCTTTAGATGCGAATATCTCCCCCACAGCTGCTTTAGCCACTGCTAATCTCTGTGATATTACAATAATGTCTTGTTTAGACCTTATAGCTACACCAAGTTCTTCCTCAATATTCGCCACCGTTCTTATTCTCCCTGCCATCTCCTCTTTCTGCCTTGTTTCGTCTGACTGAGTAGCTAAGTGTCTCTCCCCTTATGCCTGCTTTCATAGTATCCCAGACTATAGCTGGGGAAGCTGTTCCTCTATTAACCTCAAAAAATCCTTTCAACCATCCTCTCATAGAGTCAATATACTTAGCATCTTGTAGCAAGGCCCTCTCAAAGGTCCAATTTGCGGTTTGTTTATTTTGTGTTGAAATTGCAATGTCTAAAATCAGCGGATTATGATCCGACATAACCCGGGGGGAGCTTGCTCACTTTGCCCATAGTAGCTATTGTAGGGGATACCAAAAAATAGTCTAGTCTTGCTAATATTTTGTGAGGTTCAGAAAAATACGTACTACCCCCACTGACATTATGCTGTTGTTCCCATATGTCTATTAAGCCATTATCTTCCATTAGCCTTATCAAAGCCGTATGACTTCTCTTTTTCCTCCCCACAACATTTTTGGGATCATTCTTCCATAAACCGTTCAAACCGTTAATGTTAAGATCTCCACATACCACCAGGGGTTGGGGCCAGTTAGCCAATTGTGTATTCATCAAGTTAAGCATTTCAGGATCATCAACTGTCGGGGCGTACACCGAACATAAAGTAAAATTAAATCCCTTCACCTGGCATTCCATCAGCACCCAACGCCCATATGAATCTACTTTTTGCCTTTTAATATTCACCATACCTTGCCGTGCCAATACAGCCACCCCTCGTGTCCTCGTCCCTTGTGTTGTGCAAGCAAGCAGTTGAAAGCCTAGCTGCCCCAATAATCCCTTCTGGGCCACCTCTATATGGGTCTCCTGTAGACAGAGCAAATCAACATGGATTGTTTTTAGATACTCCCTCACCTCCCTTCGCTTCCTTCCGTCATTCAATCCACATATATTCAATGTACCTATCCGCATTGATATTCTTGTTTTATCCTCAATTTAGCATACAGTTTTTCTTCAACTCTCTCATCTTTGAAAAAATTATCCTCCCCTTGTTCTATCCTTTCTTGATGTGATTTTTTTTGTTCCCCCCTTTCCCCTTCCCCCTCCCCTCCCCCCACCTGTTAGAGCAAGCAGGCCGCTGGCCTCTGTGATGGAGTCTGGCTATCGACTCCCCTTTGCCGACCTTTATAATTACATTAAATCACCTGGATTAGTTACTTCACTTTGATTTCTCCTTCACAACCCCTTTAACCAAATCACCCGTGAATTTACCATTAGTCTCGTCATTTCATTCCTTTGTCCTTATATTAACCCCAATCAAAATTTGCAATTCTTGCCCTCTCTCTTTCTTATACTATCTCTTGTATATATTAGACAAGGCTAATCCCCTCTTAGACCAACTTGTCTCTTGCTAAGCAAGGGTGTTAATTAATGAAAGCATCGCCGCTGAAATCTTCAAAGTTTGTCACTGGCTTCTCTGCTGGTTTCACCACTCGTACGAATCATGTCCATATATTCTTTTGCTTGGATTTCAGGAAAAAAGACCTTGGTAGAGTTCTTGTGGATTATCTTTAGTTTTGCCGGGTTCATTAAATAGGCCTGCAGGCCCATCTTATGGCATGGATCCAATAATTCTTTCAGTCTCCACCTTCTTTCGACTGTGCTATGACAGTAATCTGGGGTTGAGAAGAAGGATTGACTCTCAAACGTACGTTTAGCTTTGGGGCGAGCTTTTGCATACACCTCTTCCCACAGCAAAAAGTTGCCGAAGTATACTAACATGGCTCTTGGTCTTGGTACCCCCTCTGTAGTGGAGGGCCCTTTCTTTTTTAAGGTCATTGGGAACCTGTGCACTCTTTGGACTTCCCTGTCCCAATCCCAATGATTCAGTTCCGGGAAGGCTCCTTTGAACATTCTCAGGGCGTACGCCCTAATATCCCCGCCTTCTACCCCTTCTTCTATACCCAGAATTCTGAGATTGTTTCGTCTCTGACGATTCTCTAAGTCCTCCAGCTTCCACTGGGCATCCACCATCTGTTTTTCGTATCCCATCAGTCTAGTCGAGTCTTTGGCTTGTTGATCCTCCATCATGCCCGTTCGATCTTCCAGATGAGTCATCCTCGTATTCGTGGCTGTGCAGATCTTGGGCACCTTCTTTATAGCTCCTTGCAAATGTTTAGTTGCTAAGCAGTTTTTTTTCCCCTCGGCTTTTGTAGCATCCTGCAATTGTTTGATTGAGTTTAATATTAGCTGAAGAGTGGGTTCCGCTGATTGTGTCTGTCCGTGTGCCCCCCCCCAGCTTTAGGATCCTCCTTCTAGGTCTCAATATCATTATAAATCTGCTGTGTATCTGAGTAATCCCAGTTTAGAGCTGCTTCTGTTTCAGTACTTGCCACACTTATTTGTCTACGGCTGCTGCCTGCTTTCTCTTGTGACTGTGTACTTCTTTGTCGCCGGGACAGCCTTTTTTTCGTTGGTTCTTGGCTTGGTACTTGACTTTTCCCCTTTGGTGAAGATCCGCTTCCCCCTTCCAAACTTAAAGATAAACTTGAGTCGGTATTTATCCCACCATTTTCTTCCAAGCCTGAGCATGTATCCTCAGATGCATCTGACCCATCTGTTACTGAAAAAAAATTATCCACTGCATCTATGTTATCCTCTAGCCCGCTTTGGCCACTATTTGCAGTTATTTTCTATACCAATAGTCCAGTTTGTTGCGCTAAGGTAATTATTGTCTCTGGAGTCCCTATGATTGTATCCCTACTTATTGCCGCTGTTGTTTCTTCATTGGGACGTGTGTTCTCCGCTGTACTGTCCATAATGTCATTGAGGTCCATGATGTTGCTCCACTGAGTCTCTGCTAGGGGGGTGCTAGGTAGCTCAGAGGTATTGGCAGCGTTCTCTTTGGCTGTATTAGCTGTATTAGCTATGTTAGAAGGGGTAAAGTATCCTGTTATACCTTTTGATTGACCAGATGGCTGTGTAGCATTTATTGCAGGCTGTTTCCTGGTTCTCGCTTTGCTACAGGCAGCTGCTCCTTCCTCATTCATAGCGCTGTAAGCTTGGGCTTGTAGATCCTTGTCTCCCCCTTTATTTTTCACGACTTGCCCTAAAGCTTGTTTCTCACCCCCTTCAGGTACTTTTGCTTTCCCTCCTCGAGTAGTCTTTGGTGCCATTTTAACCCCCTTAGTAGCTGCTGCCACCTCTGATACTTCTGCCTCTGCCTCTGTTGCCAAATTAAGATGGTATTGTTGGTTATACTGATGGTTACACTGTCCCTGCCAGCATTTCTGCCGTTTTGTACCTGGCAGGCTCCAATTCAGGCTCAGATTCAGGCACCAGCGTAGTGTGTATCTTCCTACTGTGCTCGCCGAGCCCGCAGCCCTGCCTGTTCGAATTGTCAATGCCGGAGTATTTCTCGCACCCCCTCTAGCCCCATGCGCCGCTTCTGTCTTACCAGGTACACCATAGTCAGCCTTGCAGTCCTTTAATACGGTGGTATGAAGACCCAAGCAGCAATGTAGCCGTGTGTGCCTCTGCCGCTGCCGGTTGCACCAGCTCCGCTGTCTTCGTCTCGGCTGCCGGCTCTGTGGCGTTTCAGCCGGTGCTCTGCTCTTCTGAGCTCCGCTATCTCTCCTACGCCGCAGGCTACTACTGTTTTCGAAAACGCCTTGCTCCGTCCAATGCGCTCCGCTGGCTCCGCTGATTCCGCCTCCTCCGCTAGGCTGCCGAAAGCGCCATGAGGGTTGCACCTCAGCTACTGCCGCCACAGCCGCTGTCACTGCTGTCACTGCTGCAGTGATCGACTCCAGAGCATCTCCGATCCCCATTCAGGTAGCGCTGGAAAACATCTTTTGTTTTTGTTGAAAATCAGCGTGCAGTTTCTGCCATCTGCGTTATGTCTAATCCACATTCCTCAGAGCTAACCGGTCGGCATCAGAGCGTTCTCCTCTAGCCGTCTAGGCAGACGCCATCTTGCTCCCAGTGTACGCCATTTGTTTTCCATTTCACTTTTTGCATATAAATCCACTAACTTAGTCTGATTCTTATAATAAGTCCGTCGACAACACACACAAGTGAAATTAGGCCTCTCACTTGATTTCACCTGAAAGATGGAAATTTCCTTGTGAAACTTATCTATATTAGAAATCTGTACACTCTCTTCCACATTACCTTCTTCTACTGGGTCAATTTCAACATTGTTCTCTTTACTAGCAAAGTAACAGAACTCAATTTCTTCACAAATATTCTTCACATGTAGTTCTGAACCATGCAAAAGAGCAGTGCTCAATTGTTTAAGCATAATTGCTGGACTCTTAGCATAATACAACATTCTCACTAATTTCCACACTTTATTATGATGCACTGCTAGCATCCTGAAATGATGAAAAACACTCTGGCATACTCTTCTGGAAAGACAAGCCAGTGAATGCCCATGCAAACCTGTTACTTCTCTCACTCTGCAAGGATCTAATTCTTGCAACAACTTCATTTTCTGTTTTAAACGTTTTCTTATTAAATGTACGAACAAAATCACAAAGCAAATTGATGGAATCCTGTCGCACACTACAAATACTACTACACTTCCAGGTGTACACTGGACCCTTAGGACGTCTTCCTAAAACCTCATCACCTAACACCTCTTCTGCATCTGCAGACACAAGTTTTTCTTTTTCAACCGGACAACCATCTTTCACCTCATATGCTCGACCACTGGTGTCAACTGCATGCACCAAATCATTGTCCTGGAAGTAACTCTCCTCATTGAAAAATGCCTCACAACTTGAACTATGCATCCATTCTCCAGAGAAAACTTCACAAAAATTACTACGATTAACTACTCTCTTCTATCTACTATTTGATTTGAAATCATAAATTACCTTGTTTAGTTTCCTAATTCTATTGATTCCAAAATAAATAACTTTCGCTTAATTTCAAAAGCCTGATCAATAACTTTCTCTACATTTTTCTTTTTCTTATAAAATGCCACTTTCTGTTGGCCTTTCTTAATATTTTTCATCAAATTGACAATTATCCTGTTGCAGAACATTCGCCTACGAATGTCCCTGAACTGATTTTCCCTTCTACTGCCATGCACAGAGTTATCTCCTGCTCTAGCAGAAACTTTTTTGACGGGCCTTTCCTTTTCCTTTAAATTGTCTCTCTTCTTCTGCACTAAAACATGTTCTATAGTGGTATTTTTTTGTCTGCAAATTCGTTTTAAAAATGATTTCATTTTCTTACCCGGAGCTTTTTTGGCGACTTGAAACGATTTTATAGTAGAGGACTGCTGCATATCTTTACCAAGGTGGAGTGTAAGTCGCTTTGCTTCTTTTTGTTTCCTCTGCCTTGAGGGCATTTTTAAATTTTTCAAAAGATCTTCAGTTAAATCTGTGGAATTTTTTTTACAAAATTGTTATTAACCACTATTACCAAACAGTAAACCAATAACAGTAGGCAAACAATTAACACACTAGTTGTCAATTCTACCTACAGTAATTTAACAACATAGACAAATTTAAAAATCTCAAATAGTAGCAATGGAATGGAATGCTTCTACATATGACCTGTGCTCTGTTATATGTTAATCTCAACTAATTTTGAGACTCTATTTCACAGTTATATTAAAAACACTTCACACAGGGTGTTTTTAAAAACTTTTATATCATTTTAAATCACCATCTACAGATTGTTCCTCATCTAGAGATTGTTCCACATCTAGAGATTGTTCCTCATCTAGACATTGTTCCTCATCTAGAAATTGTTCCACATCTAGAGATTGCTCCACATCAGACATTGTTGATGTTATTGTTATTGACTTAAAATTGCCAAGCACACATGAACGCATATTTACAAGGCCCTTGCACCAGGGGGAAGTGACTTAAAATTGCCAAGCACACATGGGGACGTATTTACAAGGCCCTTGCACCAGGGGGAAGTGACTTAAAATTGCCAAGCAAACATGGGGGCGTATTTACAATGCCCTTGCACCAGGGAAAAGTGACTTAAAATAGCCAAGCAGACATGAGGGCGTATTTACAAGGCCCTTGCACCAGGGGGAAGTGACTTAAAATTGCCAAGCACACATGGGGACGTATTTACAAGGCCCTTGCTCCAGGGGGAAGTGACTTAAAATTGCCAAGCACACATGGGGGCGTATTTACAAGGCCCTTGCATCAGGGGAAAGTGACTTAAAATTGCCAAGCAGACATGAGGGTGTATTTACAACGCCATTGCACCAGGGGGAAGTGAGTTAAAGTTGCAAAGCACACATGAGGGTGTATTTACAAGGCCCTTGCACCAGGAGGAAGTGACTTGAAATGGCCAAGCACACATTAGGGCGTATTTACAAGGCCCTTGCACCAGGGGGAAGTGTCTTAAAATTACCAAGCACACATGAGGGCGTATTTACAAGGCCCTTGCACCAGCATAAGGTGTGGCCTATCCAGAGGTATGCTGGATTGTCTGGCAGCCATGGTAAAACCAAGAAATATCCAGGAGCAAAAAGGCAGGTCTTGCAGTCACAAAAGTTTGTTTGAGGTGAGGCCTACTCAGGGTTGCAGATGAAATTTAGGCTTGTTGAAGAGTACAGAGGAGATAATACATGTGCAGGCCTACAGATGAAGTGAGTCACGTCCACTGCACTCTTGAACAAAGGCCAGACCTCCTCTATGTCCCTGCACAGGCCTAAACCTCATCTGCACAATGTTAGGAAACACAGGTGATGTAATTGAAAAACGTGCAAATATATTTGCTCATTTCACAATCACATCACCTGTGTTTCCTCAGCTTAGGTATCTCATTGAGCAGATATAGTCTCGCATATCCAAGAGTACGCAGAAGGTGAGGACTGTATGCAGCAGTGCAATGTACATAAGTCTCCGCCTATGACAATTACAGAAGCCTCAGCATATACATGCCCCTAAACAGTCCTAATGTATATCATTATTATCATAGTGACTATGAAACTCTAGCAGTACATATTGTGAAACATAAATGACTTCAAGAAACAAGTTTTTAAACTGACAAACAAGCAAATTATTCTCCCATATTCATGTTGGGAAGTGAAATATTTATTTAAAAAAGCAGACCCCATGTTGTCCTTCTCATAAATGTGAAAAGTATTGCTTTTTTAAAAAAAACGATTTTCTGGTCATAATTTGAAAACACATCACAGCTCCTATGTACAAGCACACCCTAGCTGGCTTCCTTATTTTCTCCAAAAAGCATACTAATCTCTTTCTAAATTAAAGGAATCTTTTCTCACCTTAGCACGATTTTTAAACACATCATGTAAGCAAATTAGTCTCCCAGATTCATGGGAGAAGTACCTTAAAATTGTCTAGCACACATAGGGGCGTATTTACAAGGCACATGCACCAGGGGAAAATGACTTTTATTTGCAAAGCACTCATGAGGGTGTATTCACAAGGACCTTGCACCACCTTTAAAGTCACTTTTAAAATGAGGAAAATGACTTGAATGTGGCTCATAAGCCTTGTAAATATGCCCCCATGTTGACTATGTACCTCTTGCAGAACATATTGTGAAACCTAAATGACTTCAAGAAACGAGTTTTTAAACCAACAAACAAACAAATTATTCTCCCATATTCATGTTGGGAAGTGAAATATTTATTTAAAAAAGCACACCCCATGTTGTCCTTCTCATAAATGTGAAAAGCATTTCTTTTTTTAAAAAAACGATTTTTTGGTCATAATTTGAAAACACAGCACAGCTCCTATGTACAAGCACACCCTGTCAGTACTAATACTTCACATTATCTATAATTATAATTTGTCAAATAAGCAAAATCTTTTTGGAAAAAATAATGAAAACACTTGACACAAAACAACATTTTAAATGCACAGCTGGCTTCCTTATTTTCTCCATAAACTATACTAGTCTCTACCTAAAATAAATGAATTTTTTCTCACCTTAGCAAATGCTTTTTGAATTTCAAAACAGTCTTAGACGCACACCAATTTTTCTTTAGCAGAGCAAAGGGTATGCACTCCAGAGGCTGCAACCAACAAAGGCACAGACATGCTGTGTTTCATCACACATATCTCTCATGTCACCCAATCAAAACTCTTCCCTCACTTTTTTCAAATCAACACCCTTCCCCCCTCTGCCCTTTCTGCCCTTTTTCCATAGCAACTACCTCCTGAAAGACCTCTCATGTTTACAAGTTCACACAACAATGTTTCAAATGAACTCTGAACTCTCAGTACACCTGCTAATCCACTGCAATGTTTCTTAAAGTCATTTTTTCTTAACCATTCAAATTACATCTTTCAAAGAACACATCCATGCACCCTAACTTTCTGTTTTCAGGAATGGAAATCCACCAATCACTGCTAGTAAAACATTAGCACTGAAACTCCACAGTTTTTTTTCTTTACAAACTCCTACTGTTTCAACTGCCATTTCATTCCCACACTTCATCTGACTGCAGTCAAGTCAAGTCAAGTCAGAAAATTTATATAGCGCGCTACATACCCAGAGGGTCTCAAGGCGCTTGAAGAGGGGTGGGGAATTACTGGTCAAATATCCACGTTTTAAGTTGCTTTCTGAGTGCTAGGTGGTTCTGAGTAAGGCGAAGGTGAGTGGGAAGTGAGTTCCAGGTTTTAGCTGCCAGGTAGGAAAAGGATCTACCTCCCATGGTGGTTTTGTTGATGCGAGGTACAGTGGCCAGGGCTTGGTTGGATGATCGTAGCTGGTGTGAGGGGGTGTAGAAGGACAGTCATGTGTTGAGGCATTCTGGTCCGATTTCGTAGAGTGCTTTGTGTGCGTGGGTTAGGAGCCGGAAAGTGATCCTCTTATTGACGGGGAGCCAGTGGAGGTTTTTCAGGTGACCAGAGATGTGTTCTTTGCGCGGGATATCTAATATGAGCCTGGCTGAAGCGTTCTGGATTCGTTGGAGTTTTTTCTGGAGTTTAGCGGTAGTACCGGGGTAGAGGGTGTTTCCGTAGTCCAGTCGGCTCGTGACCAGAGCGTGGGTGACCGTTTTCCTAGTTTCGGTGGGGATCCAACGAAATGTTTTTTTGAGCATGCGAAGAATGTTGAAGCAGGATGAAGAGACGGCGTTGACTTGTCTATTCATTGAAAGTGAGGAATCCAGGATGACGCCCAGGTTCCGTGCGTGGTCCGTCGGGATGGGTGCTTTTCCAAGGGCTTCTGGCCACCAAGAGTCGTCCCAGGCAGAGGGGGAGGTGCCTAAGATAAGGACTTCTGTTTTATCTGAGTTCAGTTTCAGACGGCTGTGTTTCATCCATTCGGCTACTTCTTTCATTCCTTCGTGTAGGTTAGTTTTGGCGGTGCTAGGGTCATTGGTGAGTGAAAGGATCAGCAGAACCTCCTCTCACCATGTTTTCTGTCTGGATTCTTGGACATAGCTACATCCACTGGGCTCACAGGTATGCTGATAACAGAAATTTACACAACCTCAATTTACAAAATGTGGAAATCAAATGGATTGGCCAAAGAGGATTGAGATGTCACCAATTGATACCATTGGTGAAAACCTTTTTACATTTGCCAAACCCTGACCTCACTCATTGATGTCATTTGAGATGTCATCAGTGATGTCACTGACCATGTCATGAATGATGTAGTATGTGACATCATCAGCAGTGTATTGCGGGTAAACGAAATATAGTTAGTACAACTAACTATATAGGATCGATTTCAATGGTTTTGTATGAGTGAAATGTCCAGCTAACTATAACACCCCTAAAACTTATAGTTTTTTGAGTGAATTTCAAAGGTTTTTTAAATGCTAATTCCTAACTATACAAGGCCTGAAACCTATGGTTTTTTCAGTGAATTTCAAAGTTTTTTTAAATGCTAATTCCTAACTATGTAAGGCCTGAAACCTATGTTTTTTTCAGTGAATTTGCAAGGTTTTTAAAATGTTAATTCCTAAATTTATAAGGCCTGAAACCTATGTTTTTTTCAGTGAATCTGCAAGGTTTTTTAAATGCTAATTCCTAGCTATATAAAGCCTGAGGCACAGGAAAGCAGAAAAACAAACGTGTAGAACTCAAAAAGGGGGCAGGATAAAAGCACCCTGACCCTCTAGGCCTGCTCAGGGGTCCCACAAGGACCCCCAAGGCCCCAATTTTTGTTTATTTTTTTTTCAAAAAATCAAGGGGTGCTCGCACGGTACTTGCACGGGTGCGCGCTTATAGATATATATATTTTTTCAAATTCGATTTTCTCAAAAACTACTGGAAGGATTTACACCATTTAAACAAAAGGGCAATCTGCGAATCACACTCTACAATTTTGCCAAGTTTGGTGTAATTCCGTTCAGCGGTTCGGGCTGTAGCCGTGTCTAATCGTCCTATGGAAAATTGCATGTGGAAAACACGTTTTGGGACCCCCCTTTTTTCTTGGCCCCCGCTTGACGAATCACCCACAGACTTTCAGGGAAGGAGCGGAGCGTTACAGCCCATCTTCTATGAGAAATTCGCGTAGATTCATTAACCGGCGCCAAAGTTATTCCCAATAGAATGTTGCGGATTTCCTATGGAAACTAGGTCCTAACTATATATACCTATTAGGTAGTATATATATATATATATAATGCACTTACTGTTGCTAAGTCAGGAGTTAGAGTGGTAAATCTAACCCTACCAAAGTCCAACACTTTCCCCACTGTTGCTTAGACCGGAATTGGAATAGCCTGTTTAACCCCTCTAAAGTCCAACACTTTCCCTACGTTTCTTAGACTTGATTGGGGATAGTAATTCAACCCCCTCCGAAGTTCAACACTTTCCCTACTGTTGATTAGACCGGACTGGCAATGGTACATTTAATCCCTCTGAAGTCTAATGCTTGCCCGGCTTTTGCATACATTGGGTGGGAATAGTAAATATAACCTTTGTGAAATCCAGTGTTTTCCCTACTGTTACTTAGATAGGAATGGGAATAGTAAATATAACCCTTAAAAGTCCAACAGTTTCCCTAATGGTATTTAGAGTGGATTCATATTGTTGTATTTCGTTTTTACAATTTTAATATTTTTCTTTTAACTCTGTTTATTGATGACAGGGCAAATAAAGTGGTTACAGACTGAAGTATGATAAACTTTTCACGTCTCATCTCACATTGACATAAACATAAGAACAATACAGTCATTACAGTAAGTTTGACAGAAAGTTACAAGCCACCCTTTCTCACCCACCTCCCTCAAGATTTTTGAAATATTTAAATTATTTTTATATGTTGTTATTCTTTTTTTATATTTAATATATTACTTTAGATAATATTTGTATACTTGTTTTGTTAGTTTTATATTTGTAATGTTTTTAATTGTTAAAATATTGTTATTAATATATGCTAGATATATATGGGAATCCCTTGTATATTTAATGTAAAAAATTAAATAAAACTATTTTATTATGTTTATTTTATTGTTTAAATGAGGTTATAATTTTGTTGGTTGTATATATGATTGCTAATTGTCACTTTATTTTGCTGTTACTATGTAAAATTAAATGTATTTAAACAGTGCTTAGCTATTATTGTTATATTGTTAAAGTTATATGACTTCGAAGCATCCCTCTACATTTCACAGAAAGCAAAAATACAGGCACTTTGAAGGGTGGTGAGTGCTGTAAATGTATTCTTTATACTGCGGCACAAACATCCAACACGTTCAGATGGTGATTGACTTGCTCACGGGTCAGAAAGTGACAACATATACACAGTATACAAAGCCTTCCACAGTAGTGAAAAGTGAAAAGGACTAACATTGAAAAGAGCTGGTCATGTTCTGTTTCATGAACGCTATCTTTGATATTATTTACAGCGTCATTTACTCATGTAAACCCCAATACCTGGCTCAGCATAAAGTATGTGATGTACATGTTAAGCACAGATAATACATTTGTAACACAATGATCTTATTTAAGGTGGTACATTGTGTCATTATACCCATGTCTAGATGCCTGTCCAATTACATCGAAAACTCTGACTATCTTGAGCCGAATCAAGCAGGTTTTCTTCCATCTCACTCAACAGAAACTGTGATTCTGGCAGTTCGGGATACTTTAAGATCAAATGCAGACAAGGGCACTCACCAGGCCCTGGTGCTTCTTGATTTGTCAGCCGTGTTCGACACGGTCGACTATAATATACTGATGAACTGTGTCGAGCAGGCCTGCCTCAAGTGCCCCGACCTAAGTTGGATAGCTTCATTTATCATAAACCGGATACAGTCAGTGAGACTGGGGACATTTCCAGCCCCAAGGACCTCTTCTACCTATGGGGTACCACAAGGCTCACCACTTTCACCTCTTTTATGCAACCTGTACCTCCGTCCGTTGCTATAATCCTTAAAAAAACATAAAAGGAATTAGAAAAATAGCACACCTTCTGACCCACTCAGCACTCGTACAAGTAGTAATTGCCCTTGTACTCTTTTGGTTGGACTTTTCGAATGGTCTTTATCTGGGCCTTCCAGTAGGACTGTTAAAGCGTCTCCAGATGGTCCAGAACCACGCGGCCAGACTTATATGGAAACAACCCAAATGGCAATCAGTTAGATCTGGTTTGGAAAAACTCCACTGTTTACCAGTGGCCTAAACGATTGTCATCAAGACGGGATGCACTACCTTTAGAGCATTGCACGGCAACGGCCCTAAATTTATCAGAAACCTGGTCACCTACTATAAACCACCGCGCAATCTACGCTCTGCTCATCTCGGCCTAGTAACCATCCCCTCATGCAAAAAGAAAAGACATGGAGGAACTTGTTTCTGCTACCTGGCGGCCACCTTTTGGAACTCCCTTCCTCCACCACTCAGGCACTGTGATAATCTCTTGGCATTTAGGAAGTCCCTGAAAACGTGGTTATTTAAGCAGTCCTATGCTTAGGGCTTGTACTCCGCTTCTCTTCACAAATAGCGCCATGAAACCCACGGGTGTACGAGCGCTTTATAAATAGTTATTAACATAACATAACATATCAACTGATTAAATGTAAGAGTCTCAAAGGCCCTCTCAAAAACAATGTTCTTACAATTTCTGGGGCAACATTTTCATCGACAATATTTTTTGCACCATATTTTTGTCATTTCTATTGTAAAGATAAAAACACAATATTTGGTCATCAATATTTTTGACATAATCTTCATGTCACATGATATTTGTGTACAGAATATTTTTTCAGATGACAATATGTTGCCTGCTTTAAATTTGGGCTGGCAGCCTACAGGTTGAAAGCACCTACAACCAGCATTTTCTTATCTGCAGAATCATTATGAAGAGAGTTCAGTGACTGTCCTGGAATTAGGAGTTGTATCCCAAGGGCAGTAAAACACTGAGGTGAAGAAAAAATTGTTAGTTTGGTTGCGTATTGGGTGACAGCTCACTGAAAGAATTAGAAAAGTAGGTTGGGGAGATTCTTACAAGATTTAGCTAAGGTTTGTGGTTTTTCCATCCCATCCTATCTCTTCCACCCTGTTCACAAAGTCAATTTTGAACTGTTCCCGTGGGTGATTTTTCATCAATTTTTGCTGTCTTTAGTCCAAAAACAGGACAATCTTTTCACAGGTTGTGTACGTCCATGACCAGCTTTTGCACTGTATGGTTGATGACATGGACCATTTTCTTGTAAGGACTGATTTTGGCTGGAGCGGTCTGCACAGGTGATATGCTAGGAGATGACTGGGTTTGTTGCAGTGCTGCATGCAGAGTAAAAGGACTTCTCAGGTGACACACCCTAGCACAAAGGTGTGCTGATTTGGGATCTGAGGGAGAGGCTAGGAGGGTAAGTCTTAGGGGTTTCGAAGAGTGGTGCAGGGTAGGACTCAGAGCCCATGAGCTGACATTGGTGAGGCTGATGTGTTATCTTGAAAGCCCTTCATGTTGAGGGAAGTGGGGAGACAGTACAAAGTTCTTCTGGTTCTCGGGAGTTCATACATTTTGCTACAGCATTGTTGTGAAATGTGCCCGCTGTGGTAGGTTTTTTTCCATTGAATCTATTGAATTTTAATAACGAGTATTTGGAAGGCTTTTGCGTTTTACACTATTAACTTAATGAAATGCAAGGCATTACTCACACGTGAATTAAAGTGCCTTGCCATAAATGCTACAAAGAAAAAAAAAAATTGACAGAGTTATCTGTATTATGCGTTTCCTACATAAAGTAAGTCAGAGAATTTTCAGCAAATCATACAAAAATAATTAAGCATCTGCAATTCTATTTATTTTCAAAGCGATGCAAATCTCTATTTACAAACATTTGTAGACATTGATTTGTGGCAAAAAAATTACGCCTACTTGCGGCAGGTGTAACAATGGAGCAACTTTTAAAGGTCTCTATATTTTTTAGCTTTAGATGTATGCTGTACAGTACAAAACCTATGCTTGACAGAACACAAACACCCTTTTACAATGGTGCAACAGTATGTGAATTGGCTCATGGCAGCCTAAAGTGTGGCACTACAGGCAGAGAGGTAAACAGCCAGTGGCAGCTGACAGGATTAAAATATAGTAGGGAGCAATGGCCAAAAAACTCACCATATATGTTGCACTTGCTGGACCATATCAAGTGAAATCGAGGCAAGATGACGGAACTCTTCACATTTTGAGTACACTTCCTCAGCAGCAGGCAACTCCCAGAGTGGTTTGGGTAGGCTATCCCGGCGCTCATTTTTAGGCTGGGGGTCTGTGCCTGCAATCCCGTGGCTGTTTTACAGCGTTGGGATTGCTGGCTTCGAAGTGCGCATGTCAGATTGGCCGGCTGTAGATAGACAGCCAATCTGAGATGCACACTGACAGGGTTCCGGTAATAGTGCAACTGTAGGAATCACTCAGCCCCGCCCCTTGCCCTCGCACAAACAGCGTGACCCTGGGACAATTTATAATAACATTGTATTTATTGCCATTTTATTAATGTGTGTTTACCTGCTGCACTTGCAGCAGGCAGAGCGACGCTCCTCCGCCCTTGAGAAGGAACAGCCCCTGTAAACAGCTCTATATATGAATAGCTGTGGTGCGATTCTGCTCTCTCCCTTTAATGCAACACAGTACAGAAAGTTTGTTTGCTGAGCTGTGTTGCGTAAAAATTCTGTAAAACAGCCCATATATGGAAGGGAAGTAAAGAGAAGAGAAGAAAGAGGGGCAAGAGGTAGGGGCCCGAGCAGGCAGGAGGTCTTACCTGAAAAGGTATACCCCCAAAAAACAAAAGTGCAGAAATACTGACATGAAGGGACACAAGGCAGCAGATACAGGGAAATGAAGAGTGGAAAATAGAGCTGGCAAGGGTTAGAGGGGCTCTGAAGAGGCAACAATGAACAACAAGCATTGGGAATGACAATTATTTTGAGAATATATTTATAAGCTCTGTAGTACACCGAAGAGGGAGCACATGCGTAGTGGTATCAGACTTATGCACAATGTGCAAGGGGCATTTTTGGAATGTGGGAGGTGCTTCACAAGGTGCAACAAAGAAGGAAGTGCCACAGAACACTAGGGGGAGGCAGTGAGAACTGCAAAATGTTAAAAAGGAAGCAATGTAGGGTGCAAGGGGAGTGGTGCAGGTGTAATGGAGAAAAATGAAAGGGGTAAGGGAAAGAGAAGTGCCGAGAGCAAGAGGGGATCATGATGTGGCAAAATGGGAGCAGGGTAGAGCTTAAGCGGAGAAGGACGTTTGGAATGTAGGAGCAGGGACGTGGTGTAGCATATCAGAAATTAATGGCAAGAAATTAAAAAACAAGGAAGGGGAAATGGGAACTGGCAGGGGTGAGAGTAGCAAATGGTGCAAAGGGGAGTGTGGCAATGAGCAAAGGAATAGGAGGGGAGGGAAAGGTTTGAGTATGGCATGGGTAACTGGAGAGTAGAGCGTGACTAAGGCGGGAATGGCAAACGGCAGGGAGGGACTAGGGCAGTGGCATAGAAGGAACAGTGAAGAGGACAAGAGGCAGCTGTTTTTCAGGCAAAGAGAAAGTGAGGCAAGTGACAAGATAGTGCAGGACATAGGGTATAGGAGCATATAGCAGGAAAAAAGGGGGAGCAGAGTAGGAAGCAGGGAGGTTAAGGTAAGGGGGAAGTAAGGGGGCACAGTGGGTAAATTAACATGGAGAAACGTTGGCACAGACAGCACAAAGGAGCATGGTGCAGGTAAGAAAACAGAGAAGAGACAAGGGGGTACAGGGCACGGATTAAAGTGGGCGTTATTCAGGGGAGACACAAAAAGGAAGGAGTATGAACACAAGGGCACTGGCTGCTGGAGGGAAGGAGATGCAGCACAAAGGATATGAGGATGCAGAACAGGGCACCGGGCTTTGGCCAAACAGCTATTCTTGGTTAGGATATCAAATCAGCTGTGCTTGTACCTCACAAGGCTGAAGAATGAGTGACTCTCACGACTATGCAGGGATGAGGCTTGAACCTTGTGCCAATCTCCATGAAGGAGTTCCTCCACATGCCGATTTAAGAGCTGTTGCAGTCTCCTGCGGTATAATGATACAACAAGGCCAGTGAAGGCCGCACTTTAACATTCACTCATTAATAAGTGACTGAGCTTCTTTTTCAGGAACTGAGGACATTTTTGTTTTTGTTTATGAAGCACAAATGTGTTGAAAAGTAGGCAGCAGAAGTTTAATCTAGCACTTTAGGATATCTTCAGATTTGCTCGGTGTCAATGAAAATGATCTGAAAATGTATTCATTCGACATTCAAACTTGGTAAGTGTGTATGTGTCAACATCCTATGCTTCATTGGTAGAAAGCTATGTGTTACATTCACTACAATGATTTGCAATGTAGCACAGTAACCAACTTTGCTGTGCTGCACTGCATTGCCGGAGAGGGCAGGCAAGCACCATATGCACA